>NW_007731411.1:92110-97059 GCF_000696425.1 Galeopterus variegatus | reverse complement strand
CTATATAACTGACCGAGACTCATTCATTTCCAGCTTCTCTATTGTGACAATTGGGGAGAGACAGTGATTGTAATAAATATGATAAACTTGAATTATTTTGCCCAATAACCCGAGTTAACACTTCAGTCTCCATTCACAGAGCCAGTTCAGGCCTTGAAAATTGACAGGTTTTGGAGCAAAACTCCCACATAGTTGGCAGTGATTTATTTTTCTGGCAATGCCTTTAGGGGTGATGTGGTACCCAGATATAGGAGAAGGTTAAAATAAAAAGATCCTGAAGGGTTAAAAGAAAGAAGTCAATGGACTGAGGACTGCCCAAGAACGGGCTCAATTTCTGCAGGTCCCACCTGAACCCTCTGTCTGGACTCATCATGAACTGACATCATCATCTGCTGAGTAAGGAAGTGATATTGGAGACAGCAGTGTCTTCTACTTTAATATCAGTGAACTAATCCTGTATCAAGTCAGATCACCAAAAGCTTAAGGTCCCAATAACATTACTCTCGCACCTGTAAAACTGCCTCTGGAGAATGGATATTGAAGAGGATGTCCTTTTCTTTTATCGAGGGGCCATATAAGAGGCAATGACCAAATAAAGCATGTTTCTATATCTTCTGTAAAAATGCTACTGAAAAGAGTATCCTTTCCACGGTTCCCTGTCTCTTACATAAAGATCTCTGTAATGATTGCCTCTTAAAAGCTGCTGCTAGGAAAAGGTTTGTCTTTCCTGTCACCCTATTTTTCTTGGCAGGGCATGATAACATTGACGATGTTGGTGTCTTATGATTGATTGATTTTTGCCTTTGTTGTCAGAAAACCACAAGCATCTAAGTTACCTACTTTCTACCAGATGTGATGCCAGTTGCTTTTGTATTGCAACCCACAAACCAAAATAAAAACATCATCTTATAAGGGAACTGAGTGGGGGATGGGCTGTGGGCATTGACCCCTCCGCTACCAGAACTTGACTCTAACAGCCAGACAGAGGCCACCAAGTCCAGACACCTCAATGCAACAACACCCAGAGTGGCTCTTCAGTATTCTGAATATGACTGTAGCATTGATTGAAAATGGCCTAACCCACATTGTGAAGCAATGTACCGTTTTGGCACATGCATAATTACATAAATTATAAAGAACTTAAAAAAGACAAATAGGTAATAAATGTAAGACTGAATAGGTCAGCAGAATTTTGGCTGGATGTCCTTGTGACACCACTTGCCAAAGGACCAGTCTCTTTTTAGTCCTCCCCAGTTGTAATGTCTCTATGCTGTGCAGCAATCTCCTGTCATTCAATGCTTCCAATTGTTCTCATAGGCAACATGTCTCTGGAAAATCTCAGGGTATCTGCATTTCAGAACAGTCCCTGTGATTATACACTCTTGCAGAGAAGCCCACAGAGAGATGCCCAGAGGCTGGCTGCTGAAAGACAGCCCAGTGCCTGAGGCAGGATGTGAATCAGGCCTCTGTACTCACCCTCCCCTTTGTAAATTTTAAAGGAATTTCGTGTTTGTGTGTGTGTGCACGTGTGTGTGTGCATACTCATGTGCCATTTTGTTCCTGGTAATGAAGCATCCTCAGAGTTTTCTGTATACAAATTCATTCCCTACACCTTAGTTCACACGCTGCATAGTAGATAAACAAAATTCACTCAGACTAGAAAATGAATGAAATATGTGCCTAGGTCCTCTGGGTTTGACAGCATGTATTTGAAAACAGTTCTTTGGAAAATATCAATGAAAAGCTCAGAGAAGGAATGCTAAAGAAGAGAAAAACATGTCATTAAAAAATGTCTTTTAAAATGAAGCAATGAAAATGAGATAGAATCTATTCATTCATTTATTTGACCATAACTTTACTGAACACACAGTAGGCACCAACACTGTTAACCATTGTGGTATAATAGTGAGCATAAATAAGCATTCAATGAAGGTGAAATCTTAGCTAATTACTTCACTATAAAATATTGTTTCCGAGCAAGGGCTTGCTGCCTGGTGGGCATAGAAGGCAATAATATGGCTCTGGTTTTTGGAAAAAGCAAAGGCTTTATTATGAGGTCAACAGGCAAGGAAACAGGAAGCAGGGCTCAAATCTCTCCCCAATCTAGGGTCTAGGCACGTTTTGAGGGGTCAGGGAGCAAGGAAGTTTTGAGTTGGCAGAGTACGATTGGTTGGTGCACTGGATCTTCCTTCCTGTAGGAGCTCTCACTTCGGAATTGGCTCTGGTGGTTATGTTTCCAGGCTTTTGGTTCTGCTGGCCAGCGACTTTGTTCCTGTAGTGCTCAAGGTCATGACCTTCCTCCCTTGGGCGTGCTCAGTGAGTTTCTTGCAAAACAACGTACTAGTACAAAGAGACCAACTCAAACCAGTTATGTGGTTTCAATATGATTATATAATTACACATATATAAACCTGCAACGGTGACTAGTTCCACAGAGAAGAAAATGGTGCCACTAACAGAAGTGACCTACAAAGTCAGTTTGAGTTAATGCGGTTCATTTACAAAGGTACGTTCAAGTGCTTTGGAAAGTGAGCCAATCCATAGCAAGTGGAGTGTGCTATAGTCTCAAAGAACGCCAGCAACGAAAGAACCTGGGGTGAGCCCCTCCTTTCACAGGCGAGGATTGGGCCAGAGAGTCCCCGCAGCGTGGGAGGTGGTCCTCAGCGCTTATGGTCCATCCTTATGCTGCCTTTCTCCACATGCTTCCACTCTCTGAACATTGCATACATCGTATATGTGTGTGCATGCATACAGGCATGTGAATATATAACTTATTGGGTTGTTTGCCTCCCCTAACTAGCATGTAGGTGCCACAAGAATAAAGATTTCTGTTGGTTTATGTGTTCCGTGAATCTCCTTGGCTATAGAAATCCTTGGCACAGAGTGGACATTCAGTAATGATTGTTGAATGCATAAAAATCCTGAACTCAGCTTCCAATAGGTATTTAATAATTGCTGTCTCCTTGGCTATAGAAATCCTTGGCACAGAGTGGACATTCAGTAATGATTGTTGAATGCATGAAAATACTGAACTCAGCTTGCAATAGGTATTTAATAATTGCTATCTCTCTGTCCTTTGTCATGCCTTTCCTGAGATGTTAAGATAATGCCTCATGTTGTATTCTCGGTTTTCTGATTGCCCAGTACGGTGAGGGTTGAGGCTTTTCCAGGTGAATCACCTGGGTGCTGCTGCTTCCACCTTTCAGTCTGGAAACCAGTTTAACCAGCACAGTGTTGAGTCAGTAAACACAAAACATAGCATCTGAACAAAGAGAGTCCTATAAAGAAAATTTCAGGGAAACAAGAACAGTCAGAACCCAGCGCCAGCTCTCCCGGCCAAGTCTGGTTCTGTAAATGCAGAAGCAGGCACTCAGAATCGCCACTCAGGATTAGGGCTTACTTTTACGTGTGCATTTGACTGCAAGGTACCAAAAAACATAACAAAACCAAAACAAATAAAAACAAACCACAGTGGCATAAAAACGTTCATTTTCCTTGCATAGCACAAAGCCCAAAAGGGAGCAGTCCAGGCCTGGACACGGCCCAGTAAAATCCTAAAATATGCAGGCTCCTTCTGACTTTCTTCTCTGCCATCCTGAGACTGTTGGCTTTTCTTTTCACTCATGCTGCTTCGTGATTATAAGCTGGACACTGCACCTCATGTCTGCATTCCAGGCAGGAGGAGGAGGAAAGGGCAAATAAGCAAAAGGGTCATATCAGGCAAATCTGTGCCCCTTTAGCAGGAAGCAAAGCCTTCCCAGAAGATCTGCCTGGTAAACTCCCAGTTACAATTCACTGGCCAGAATTTGTCATGTGGTCGCTAGCTGAGGGTAAGGAGAAATCCACAGCTTCCACTGCGGATGGAATAGGACTCACCCTACTTAAAATCAGTGGATCTCCCCAGCCATCTGAACAAATCATGGCTCCATTAGAAGGAAGAAGGGACAGGGAATGGATTTTGTGCAGACACTTATGAGGCCTGTCACAGTGCTCCATCCAGCATGAGCCAGCTCATAGCACTGCTGCTTCCAGGATCTGTTCGTCAACGGGGTCCTTGCAAAACGCCTGGGAGCCTGTGAACAAACTTCTGTTGCTTGTTGCATAGAGAACACCTGAATGGGCACCCAGTTTGGATTTTCTGATTCTTCTCTATAACCTCTTCTGAGACTGGCTCCAGCATCTGTTGGCTGTTCTTATTATGAATATCTACATTGTGCATGATGTCACCTATTATCATAGTCAAGTTCCAATTTATAGAAATAATTCTGTGTAGATTACTAATTCTGTGAGGCTATGAGATATCCATTAACCTGGGGTAAGTGGTAAACAAACAAACCTGTGTAAGAATTCTACATTACCCCCTTGCTAGCTTTGCAATATTGCACAACTAGTATTCTCTCTGATCCTCTGCTGTCCCTCATCCAATGGGGATATCTTGAAGAACCAAACGGGGCTCCAATTTTGAAAGTGTTTGCAAGTTGAAAACACCATCCTACAGGTGAATTCATATTTTACCTAAGTGTTATGATCTGAGTTGTACCTCCCCCAATTTCACATGCTGCAGCTCTAATCCCCAGTCCCTGAGAACATGACTGTATTTGGAGATTGGTTCTTTAAAGAGGTGATTAAGGTAAAATGAGGTCATGTGGGTGGGCCCTAACCCAGTAGGACTGGTGTCCTTAAAAGAAGAGGAGATTGGACACAGATGAGAATGAGGGATGACCACATGAAAAGACAGGGAGGAAACATCTGTCTACAAGCCAAGGAGAGAAGCTTCAGAAGAAGCCATCCCTGCTAGCACCTTGATCTTAGATTTCCAGCAGCAGACTGAGAAAATAAATTTCTGTTGTTTAAGCCACTCAGTCAGTAGTACTTGTTATGGCAGCCCTAGCGAACAAACACACTAAGAAAAGAATTCTAGTTTTTTTTTTTTCCTTTTTGTCTTTTTT
>NW_007731411.1:83887-91110 GCF_000696425.1 Galeopterus variegatus | reverse complement strand
CCGGGACCGGCCACGGGATCGCAACCCTCGGTGTTGCCCCCGCGCCTCACTCAGCCAGTGAGCGGGAACCGGTCTGTATGTGGGATCCGAACCCTCGGGCGGGAGCGCCGCTGCACTTCCCAAGCGGCGCACTATAGCAGTGCGCCACCGGGCCGGCCCAAGAATTCTAGTTTTATGCTGAGTTTCCATTTTGAAAGTGGGGGATGGTAAGAAGACTTGGGATTTGGGCTTGAAGAGTGTGGAAACAGAAGAGGTGCTGAAGGGGAAAAAGTGCTGGATTTGAAGTCAAGACACCAGGGTTCAAGGCCCAGCTCTGCCCCTCATATCCATGTGACCCTGCACACATGCCTCATCCCCTCTGGGTCTCTCTTTCCTGCTTTGCAAGACACATACCATGGAGTTATAGTGATGATTAAGCAAAGTCGACCATGTGAAAGCACTTGCATAGGCCTAGTACGTGCCCAATGAATACATGTGAACTGCTGCTTGTTGATACAATAGGCCAGTCTATAGCTGGTGATGGCTCAGGAAGTCAGGAAAAGTCACTGCAGGCTCAGTGTGGAAGAGCAGCCCAGGGAAGACCATCTCGCAGAGACTGGTCTTAGGCAGTGGGATGAGAGTCTGCCTTGAGCAAAACCCACTTGCAACCCTGTGCTGTGGGGTTGCTGCTATTACTTCTCTCTCTAACAGACTTTAGCTTCCCCAGGCAGGTTCTACTTTGTTCCCATTTAGTGTCAGCTAAAGAGTCACACTTAGCAGATCTTGGATGCAGGTGGTTGTCATTGACAATAAAACATGTGGCTTCAGCACCTGGTGAGGCCCTCTGCCCCCTGCTCCTCTGAACTTGGTCTTCAGCTTTTGAATTGTCCACACTCTGACTAACTCCTCTTCCATCAATGGCAGCAGAAACAGTCTTCCCACTCATCGCTTGCCCTACTGAGGTTCTTTTTATTTTCTTTTTTTCTCCCATTCCTTTTAAACAGGCCTCACTGAGTTTTATAGAAGTATACTTGTTGCATATATGTGTCACATTCTTCCTCTGTCACATAGAGAATTAGCCCTCCTTTTGGGGCCCAATATCTTGTGTCCTGACATATTCCTCTAAACTCTACTTGAGGATGCTCCTGCGTGAGATATGTACAGTGAATGAATTCTGGGTCTATCAAAGCATCAATGTTTCAGACAAATTTTTTTTACTCTCAGCTTCCTGAGTCAGAAGTCTCCATCCAAGACCTATCCTTCTTTCAGTAAAAAATATAACTTAGAACCAAACACAGTATATATTTTAAGTATATCTAGTCTTTCAAACCAGTGGAAATGTCCTGGAAATGCTCTCTAGAGGTCTTTTTAGTTATTATAATCCCACTGAAAGAGGGGAGAATAGGGAATGAGAGGCACCAAGTCTTGTCACTTTGAAATACACCTAATGATACTTGACACTTTCTGCACTGATCTTTCCAGTCTTCTTGACTCAAATATGTTCCATCTTTCCGCATCTACTTGACATAACTTCCCTATTATTAAAGGGTTGGTTTCCCAATGGTCCTTACAGTGGACCCTCTTTTACAGCTTTAAAAGGCATCCCTTAAACAGTACTCTGGATGTGGGCTCCTTCTGCGATTGAGTCATTCCGGAGTGCTCCTTGAGTTCTTGTCTCCCATTAGAGGGACAGTATAGCCCTGTTCTCTGTGTCCTTGAGGGAATGTTGGCCCTCAGAGACATTGTCAGAATAGCATGTATAACCCCCCCTTGCCATCTCTCTATACCTCCCTACCTGGGGGAGGAATGGTTGCGCTCACTGGTGAAATGTTGGGTGTGGGACATCCATTGGTTTATCTTTCTCATTTAGGCAAAGTTAAGGTGACAAATAACACTGTTCTCAATGCCCAAGCCTCATTCTCTCTTGAGGAACTTCCTTAACTGCAATAAATATTAGTTTTTCTTCTGTTCTTCCATGTAACACACCTTGCAAGAGTCAGGCTCTGTCCCTGCAAGGAGGGATGGGGAAGGGAAAAGGACACCTGAATTTACCCAGGTGCACTTCCTGTGCCTGAGCAGGTGGGTTCCATTACTTACAGTATGGATCAGGAATATAATACGAAGTACACGGCCACGCTTGAGGCCATGGTCTCCGATCCAGAGCAAACAGCCAAAGCACTGATATTTTTCTATCCTTAATTGATGCCTGTTTCAGTTTCCCAGTTGGTTGGAACTCAGAAGAGGAGACTCAGAAGAGTGATTAATTTACCCCGTGAGCCCCAAACCAGATATTTTTCTATCCTTAATTGATGCCTGTTTCAGTTTCCCAGTTGGTTGGAACTCAGAAGAAGAGACTCAGAAGAGTGATTAATTTACCCCGTGAGCCCCAAACCATCTTTTCTCTGCTAGATCTCTCTGGATCTGAATCTCTCATGCTGAAAGAGTAATAACTGAAATGCCTTGTTTTCTGTCTTTAAGAGAAGTACCATCCATACATGTCTCCTCTCCCTTTTCATGTCTGTTTAGCCTGGCCTCAAAGCTCGCAACCTTTCTCATAAAGAAATCCCTTTCTTCCACCAGCTCAATCAAAATGTCATTCTTTATTTTTCATTTACTCTCCCTCGGCAACTATTCTGAAGGGAAGATCTGAAACCATTTTTTTCCCCCTATATGAGCCAATACCAGTCTTCCTTGAATCCATGATTATATCTGATTTCTAGAGACTGAAAATTCCAAATGTTTATTTCCATTGGGTTTCTCACTCTCTTAGCCCAAGAAGGGGATTTTTTTCCCCTCTTATAAGATGAGGTTCTCTATAATATTTAGAATGCTTTTGGATGAAAGCAATGCAAAATCCAACTTAGTCTGTATTAAATAAATTTATGGGTTCACATGTCTGGAAGCATAGAGGAAAGACAGGCTTTGGGATCACCACCGCCAGGGGCTCCAGCTCCATTCTGCCTCTTTCAGTTCCACCCTTCCCTTCAGACTGGTTTCCTCCACAGCCTGCTTTCAGCACTTGGACCCTCATACCTATGTACAGATATCATTGCCAGATGTTTTTCCAGAAGAACAAATTTTTTTCCTAGAAAGCTCTAGAAACTTGAACTTTTTTCCAGATAAAATTGCCCTGTATTAAGTCTATGTCTATTCCTGAACATCATTGCTAAGACCACTCCTGGGCCTGGGAATAGGCTATTTTCCTCCTCAGGCCCATGAAGTTAGTGGGAGGGGTGAATAACGGGCAGGAGAGAAAGACTGGACGAGGGTAGACACCTAAAAATCCCTGTCTTTTCCCCATTCCTCTAAATGTTTATTGATAAAATTTCCTATACCTCTCTGGCTGAACCCACAATTTGGGTCTCTGAAATTGATGACAATGCCAAGGATTATGTTCAGGGCATACTTGACACCAAGCAGCGACCATATCTTCTAAGAGGCTATGGACAAACCATACACCGCTAAGAGGTCCCAAAGACTCTCCCTAGCACAGGAAGTGGTTCCAAATAAGATAAACAAAACCCATTTGAAGTTTGTGATGTAGGGCTACTTACTTCTTTGTTGCACTAGTGTTTTAAAGATAAAATTTTTATGTCAGTGATTAGCTAATGATTAATCCAGGTATTCATGCTATACGGTCCTGGCTGAGAAAGGCAATACATTCAACAGCAAACAAAACACCAAAAGCTGCTTGTAAAAAGGTTTTATTCACCAGGAAGACATAGCCATTTGAAATTTGCATATACAATATATATATGTGCCTATGCACTACACACACACACACACACACACACACACTTATTTCAGGGCTTGGGCCCTGACACTAGAGCACCTACCTCTGTATGGAGCAGTAAAGAGAGAGAATATTGATCCCTTGGGGCAGGCAGGTTTCCAGACCATGCTTGGGTAGTAAACTTTATCCTAATCTCTTTTGTGTTAGTCTGGGTTCTCTGAGAAGCAGACACTAAGATGGGAGTATAAACGTATAGGAATTTCATTAGGGGAAATGCTTGTGTAGAACTGGGTACAGCCAGGAGGGCAGAACAGCCAGACCGTTACACAAGTCTGGAATGAAGTAGAGAAGGAAAGGTTGGGTGAGGAGACTGCTGTGTTGTCTAAGGAAGGTTCAGCAAAACTGATAGTCCTTGAGCCTTTGTCAGCAAACAAATGTGTCCTGGGTCTCCCTGGGAGTGCATTAGGGGCACAGCCCTGCTGAGCCATGTCTCTGTGTTGTCTAAGGAAGGTTCAGCAAAACTGATAGTCCTTGAGCCTTTGTCAGCAAACAAACGTGTCCTGGGTCTCCCTGGGAGTGCATTAGGGGCACAGCCCTGCTGAGCCATGTCTGAGCCTGAGCAAAAGGAAAATCATCAATACCAATCTTTACTTAAAAGTTTTACAATTTTTTTTATCACGGAATTTTTGCATTAATTTGATTTAAAAATATTCCATCAAATATTTCATATATTCATTCCTGAGTTTTTTGGCACCTCTTAAATTTTGTGCCCTTGGTCCAGGCCATGGCTGCACAGAGCAGCCCTGAGGAGCTGTGGCCTCAGTGCAAACACGGTGATGGATTCCGAGGCTCAGTGGCAAGGGCTCAAGGCCAATAACATTCTCTGTAGCTGGCCTGCAAGATGCATCCTCAAGGCCACCACATCCTCTGTTTGGGAGGAAACAGTGAGAAGACTGGAGAAAACACCCACCTGGGGGAACACTGGTGGCAGAAACCATCACTTCCCTAAGAAGCAGAAAGGCTTGGTGGCTCTTCCCTTCAGGTGAGCTGCAGGAGAAGAGACAGAGAAGGGGGCTGGACCAGAGGTCTCTTGAGAAACCTTTGAAAGGGCCCTCAAAGAGGAATAAAAGAAATTAGATTCATATGATAATATAGATTTGACTTTGGGACTTCTAGAAAGTGGTCTATTGTTAAAATAAGGTGTCTCAATAACAGAACCTATAATTGAGGATTAATCTCTCTTTGCAGGGAGTCATGCAAATGACTGAGAATGAGTGAGCTGACTTCCTCATCAGCAGTAAGATGGTGCTGAAGGAGATTTTTAATCTGAAACTCTAAAATTCACTAAGCAGCTGTAATTTGAGGTTGGGAGTAATAAGTGTTTTGGGAGTGCAGTAAAGTCCACATATACAGAACTTCAGATAAGAAAGCAGTGGCTTCCTCCTGGGAATCAGGGAAAGAGACAGCACCTCCATCAGGAAACCCCATCTGACCTCCTCCAGCTCCTTGAGCATGTGGTTGATCTTGATAAATACCTATGTCACCTGTGCCCAGAATGACAGAGAGGAGCACACATTAGACAAAAAACCAAACATGTACTGAATAAATACCTGATGGAATGAACATCTGAATTGGATTTTAAAGAGGTGAAGATTGTGGGCCGAGACTCCAGGCAGAGGCAGCACGATGACCAAAGGCACTGAAGTGCAAGAACGTCCATCAGTGCGACAAACAGTGGAGGAGAGTTCAGAGAAGAAGAAGCAGAGAAAAGTGAAGGAAGTGGAGAAAGATGGCACCAAAAGGAAACTTTGGCCAGACTGTGAAAACCTGGAATGTCCAGGTTGAGGAGTTCGGACTTTGTTCTGCAGAGAATGGGGGTGACAGAAGCCTGGTAGATTTCTGCCAGATTCTTACTCACGGGTAGCTCTTCGTTGCTGACAACCTACCTTGTCACATGTACCCAGGAATCCTGGGTGGCTGTAGCAAAGTTAAGTCAACTCTTCTCTCTCTAAGCATCAGAACAAGACGCACACTTCCTGCAAGTCTCCATCCCATCTTGAAGTTTAGATCTCAGATCCTTGTGACCCTACTGTGCTCAGCCTGTAGGAATCTCTATTGATTGAACAATTTGCTGTAATTGAAGCAACCTTTGGATAATCCTGTGGAGCAGAATGTGGACCAAGAGCAGTGACCCTGTTTCTGGGGGATAAGCCATGTTGCTGAGTGGTAAGTTCACAGCCAGGCATGCATCTGGTGATGCTGTTACTTCTCAAGAGAAGAAAGAAAAAGCTCACATATTTATGACAGGTGTTAATACATATTTCTTCATTTTTTGATCTTGGAACCATAAAAACACAATTATTTTTATTCTGTTTGGGGAACTAAATATTGAAAAGAAGCCTATAGCAGACTCTTTGGTCCATGTCATGCCAGGATGGTTAGCTGCTCCCTACACACTAACATTGAAGGTTGCAGGTACCTGAGATAAAGTCCCTGAAGCTTCGTCATTTTGCAGCTCCTGCTACTTGTTCAACCCTCAGTTCAGAGTGAGCAGCATCATTTATATGAGCCAATCGCTGTATAATATCTTGTGCTATTAAAAACTATATGCTTTTAAATATTTATAATGAGATAAGCATCTTACATGCATTATTAACAGTCTCTAAATACATCTTGTAAATCAATTACAGTGTGTATTATACCCCTGCCATTGAAATTTACCTTCCTTTTTCAGCTATTATGTCTGAGGCCAAGAAAGGATGGGTCTCGAAGGAATATTGTGACCCAGATTCAGTTTCCACGTGTTCAGTGCTTCCTGGGGTTTTCAGATCCATTCGGTTGCTGACTACTCATATGTGTACTGTTAGTCATATAAAATTAAAATTTCCCATTTTTGAGATTTTAGGAACATATTAAAAGAAAGAGAACACTTGACGGGAGTCTAGACGGTCTGAGTTCTAGTCTTGGCTCCACTGCTGAGCTGCAGGATGCTGTAGGCAGGCCCCTTATGAGCTTCATTTTTCTCACCTGCAAAATGAAGACTTTGGAATCAATGGCCTGTTTCCCTCAGAGCATGGTGAAGGTCAGGCCACACACCTCTCAGGCTGTAAGAAAAGCAACTACAAGGAATGGGCAGAGTCTGGCCAATGCAACAGGGTGCCATGACTGAGCAACCCAAACTTTAGAAAACATGCCATAGGCAAGTGTCATTTTCCTATGTGAGTTGGGGTCAGTAGTGAGATGACACTTTTGCAGCTAGGACTTACTCTGTAGGAAATAAATCAGCTTACTGTTGGTCATCCTGGAGCAGGAAATGATATGGTTCTTAGAAGTAGGGAGGAACGAATGAAATACTCCCATTTGCAACAACATGGGTGGACCTTGAAAGAATAATATTAAGTGAAACGAGTCAGGCAGTGAAAAAGAAATACCACATGTTTTCACTTATTGGAGGGAGCTAAAGGTGAATGAATCAATTCACACACATACACACACACACACACACACACAC
>NW_007731411.1:81298-82887 GCF_000696425.1 Galeopterus variegatus | reverse complement strand
GCCCAACTCTGCGAGCTCTGTGAGTCACCCCCAGCCCAGCCCCACTTGCGGGGCGGAGCCCGACTGCTCCCCACCCGCCTGGCTCCCGCCCACCACACCAGGCTAGGTGCCCACAACAGAGCTGCCTCCATTTCCTCGGGTTCTCTTCCAGGGAGGCAGATTCCATCCTGGGGACCTCAGTTTGGAAGAACCCCTAACTGATTTCTGGTGAGGAGAGGGGAGCCCGGAAACCCCTTGAGCTACATTGAAGTTTACTAGTCAGCTCTCCAGAAGGGCCGACCTGTGTGGGGGGAGTCAAAGAGGAATTGTGTGCTGAGGGACCCTCCCCCGAGGAGTTCACTCCCGGCAGTCGGAGAGTCAGGACACCTGCTGGGCAGGGCGGGGCAGGGCACAACTTTGATGACTCAACTGAAAGTCAAGGTTCGTAGAAGACATGCCTTAGCCCTGTCCTGAGCACACAGAGTGGGGAGGGGCCCAGCTAAAGGAGGCAGAATCTCAGAAATAAAGAAAGAAAGAAAGAACAATTCCACATCCTGAAAGAACACTTTGCAAGGCTCAATAGCCCCACCTATTGAATCGGAGGTCAAAGATTCGAGAGAAAATCCCTGCCAAAATGAACAAACACCCAAAAAGAGATAGCCAAAATGCAAAAAACCAAGAAANGAAATCATCAAGTCGAAGGTATACCTGTTTCCCAATATTCATTGCAGCACTCTTCACAATTGCCAAGAGCTGGAATCAGCCCAAATGTCCATCATCAGATGAGGGGATACGGAAAATGTGGTATATCTGCACAATGAAATACTACTCAGCTATAAAAATGAATGAAATACTCCCATTTGCAACAACATGGATGGACCTTGAAAGAATAATATTAAGTGAAACGAGTCAGGCAGTGAAAAAGAAATACCACATGTTTTCACTTATTGGAGGGAGCTAAAGGTGAATGAATCAATTCACACACATACACACACACACACACACACTCTCACACACACTCACACAAAAACAAACAAACAGCAACAACAACAACATCAACACCAACAATAACAACAAAAAAAATAAAACCGGGGGTGGGGGGAGAGGAAGATTTAACAACCTCAACTTTTTCTTTTTTTTTTTTTGAAGCTCTTACAACGAGAAAACGGAGGGGACACATCTGGGCGGAAGGGGGGAGAGGGAGGAGGGAGGGAGGTTTTGGTGATGGGACACAATAACTAACTACATTGTATATTGACAAAATAATAAAAAAAAAAAACATTGAAGAATATCTAAGAGAGATATCAAACAACCTTAAGCACTCAAATATCCGAGTCATGGGTATTCCACAAGGGGAGGAAAATGGAGATTGCATTGAAAACATATTCCACAATATAGTGGCAGAATACTTCCCAGGTATAGGAAAAGACACAGATCTTCAGATTCAGGAAGCTTAAGGATCCCCAAATCTATTCAACCCAAAAAGGTCTTCTCCAAGACATGTTATAATCAAATTGGCAAAACTAAAAGACAAAGAGAATCTTAAAAGCTGCAAGAGAGAAGTGTCAAGCCACCTATAAGGGAGCCCCAATCAGACTAACATCAGACTT
>NW_007731411.1:75357-78681 GCF_000696425.1 Galeopterus variegatus | reverse complement strand
CACACACTCTCACACACACTCACACAAAAACAAACAGCAACAACAACAACAACAACAAAAAAAACCGGGGGGGGGGAGAAGAAGATTTAACAACCTCAACTTTTTTTTTTTTGAAACTCTTACAACAAGAAAATGGAGGGGACACATCTGGGTGGGAGGGGGGAGAGGGAGGAGGGAGGGAGGTTTTGGTGATGGGACACAATAACTAACTCCATTGTATATTGACAAAATAAAAATAAATAAATAAACTTCAATTAAAAAAAATACTAATATGTTTGTGAAATTGTTCACAGAGCTCAAAACAACAAAAGTTAATTAATAAATTAATTTAAAAATGTTAAAAAAAAAGAAGTAGGGAGGGAAGGATTCCCTTCTCTATTGGAGATCAGAGGGTTGTGATTAAACTCATAGATGTGTGATGCCTAGAAAGTGAGTTGGGAAAGGAGAGGGTTGGCTCTTGAACAGAAGAAGTTATGTGGGAGTTGGGCAGGGATTCTGAGGTTCACTTTGCATCTGTGGGCCTAAGAATGATCAATTGTAAATGCTGCTCCATTATTCTCTCTGTTTACTTAGATCCTTGGTCTTTAATGATGTCTTCTTGACATAACTCGGGTTTGAGTTCTGTTTTGGAAAATTAGGGAGTTCCTCTCTCTGAGCCGGCTGGGGTATCAGGGAGGCCAGTGCTGCTAGCAGATACCAGCACCTGCAGTGAGGAAGCAGAGCGACCAGCTCAGAGACCAGCATGGAGAGTCTGCAGAACCTCATTCCAGGGTCTGTGCTAAGCAATCCTTGGGGAAGCTCTTAGATGTAACGAGGAAGGGCAGGATATGCTTCTGTGGAAGGCTAGAGAGGTACGATCATCTTATATGCCATGCTGAAAATCTTAGCTTGTATCTAGGAAATGGGAGGCCATGAAAGTTTTTGAGCCTGATGGCAATATGTCATATTTATGTCTCATGAAGGAAACCTTGGAGGTAGCGGGGGGATGTATGAGGGATGAGAGATGGAAAGTAGCCTAATGCCACTCTTTGCATGCTATTTCAGTCTTGGTAAATGCCAGGAACTCAATTTAGGGCTTCAGATGTCTAGAATAATTGGTCTGTTTATTTCAAGCTTTCATCCTGACCTCTCAGTGGTCCAAAGTCCCTATTCCTTCTAACCCCTTTCATAGAGCAGAGAACAGTGAAATCGTGACTTTACATTTTCATTTAACATACAGATAACCATCCCTATATGAAGACTTCTAAAAAGATAAGGAGGGAAAATGCAGTGAAATATATATGTGTGTGTGAGCGTGTGTGCACGCGAGGGCACATGGGTGCATGCCCATGTTTCTGCACGCCTGAACATGTGTGCACTGATTGAATTTTACAACATGAAATCCCAAGTGCATGCATGATGAGGAAGGCACCAGCCCAGGAGTCAGAGTGCCTGTGCTCTTGGCCTAGCCCTGTGTCAAGTAGCTGTTTAACGCTGGTAGAGTTAAATTTGTCTGGTCTCCATTTCCTTTTCTGTCAAATGGAGGTAGAGAGTGAACTAGACTTCTAAGAACCTTACCAGATATAACATTTTTATTTTATAAATAATCCTTTCTGTCACATCTTAGAACTGGCACACACTTCAGAGATATTGTGAATCATTTAAATTCTGTGGCATGCTATATACTTTTACATAGAAAAAAAAGAGAAAAAGAGGGAAGAATATATTAAATTTGACCTTGGCAGTTTCATTTTAAAAAATGTTTTCAAAATGGCATGAACAAGCAAAAAACAATCTAAGCAAACAGCAGATAGACCTTTTACCATGGAAACCATGAGACAATAGATATTGTGCCGTGGAAATGAGTAAAACCGACAACGTGAGCGTGCAGCACTCTGTGGGAAAACTTCTGCCTTGCAGAAAGATTGGAAAAATACAATCTTTTGGCGTCTGCACATCAATAAGGAATGAAGGTCTGAATTCAGAAATATGATATTACATTCACTTATATTAAAACAAGAAAAATTTTAATAAATATCAGAGCAGGGTTTTTCAACAGCAGCACTACTGACATATTGGACCGGATAATCCTTTGTTGTGGGAGGCTGCCCTGTGCATTGTCGCATGGTTAGTAGCATCCCTGGCCACACACTAGATGCCAGTAACATCACGCCCCCTCTCCCCACAGTTGTGGAAATCAAAAGTATCTTCAGACTGTCAAATCTCCCCGGCAGGGGCGGGGGGGGGCAGTAAATTCGCCCCCGTTAAGAACTATTGTGGGAGAGTGAAGCTTTTAAAGAAAGGAAGTAAGCACAGGCTTTAGAGCTAGGCAGAGTAGGGTTTGATCTTTGGCTTTGCTGTTTTCCAGCTGTTTGATTTCAGGCAAGCTACCTGTCCTTTGTAAGTCTTGGTTTCTTCATCTGTAAAATGGACATAATGCAGACAACCTCACAGTGTAGTGTTAGAACCAGATGAAGAAAGATGATACGTGCAAAGTGCTGGGATATAGGTGTCTGGTGCAGGAAAGCCATGCTGATAACTAATAGGAAAAAGGAGAATGCAAGCCCGTGGGAAAAGGTACAAATTATGAAAAGTTGTGTGCCTTTATACACAGTTGAGGGAACCAACATTACGACACAAAAAATGTTGGTTGCATCTTTAATCACAGAGTAAAGAAATAGCAGAGGTAATATTTTGTGGGAAAAGGTACAAATTATGAAAAGTTGTGTGCCTTTATACACAGTTGAGGGAACCAACATTATGACACAAAAAATGTTGGTTGCATCTTTAATCACAGAGTAAAGAAATAGCAGAGGTAATATTTACTGGGTACCTACTAAGCATCAGGCACTACTAGCCTTTTTATGTACATAATCTCTTTTGATCTCTCAATAGTCATTTGTGGTATTTAGTTTCTGAGCAGTTTTCAGATGTTATAACTGAGGTCAGAGAGGTAAAGTATACGATCCATTGCCATATAGTAAGATCGGGTTTGCTTAATTTCAAAGCTCATGATTTCATTTTCCCCAAAGATGAGGTTGGCACCAGCGATACTAGAATTGAAATCATTATGTTTGAATCAGAGGAAAATTAACACAAATTTGAAAGGGAATGACTTTGCCGGCAACATATCTTGCTTGGATATAAGTAATTGCAGCAAAATGAGTTTATTTCAAGACACGGAGTTACAGGGCCCATTACAACTGTCCGGCGAGGTAGGTGACTCACTTTTCAGAACACAGAGTATGTTTTCTAGCATGTACTCATTTCATGAGAAAAGCTAATGCCATGCATTTAATTTATTCTAGTATTCAACTAAAATGCACTTTATAAGATTCTCCTTTG
>NW_007731411.1:73330-75033 GCF_000696425.1 Galeopterus variegatus | reverse complement strand
TGCCATGCATTTAATTTATTCTAGTATTCAACTAAAATGCACTTTATAAGATTCTCCTTTGTCAGTTTTCTTCTGCAAAATCTGTGCCTAAGAGAAATCTTCTTTCTGGTCGTCCCTGGCCCCAATCTTTCATGCTGGTAGAGGGGAAACCCTGATTCATGGGTCAGGGAATTGGGTTGTATTGCTTTTGAAATACTGGTGTTCGGTAAGAATGGCTTCCAATTACCGTGGACTGAGTGCACAGCCACACACTGTTCTATTTAAATAACTGCTGAGTCGCCAGGGTTGCTTTCCTGTTTCTAGCTCCCTGAACAAGTAAATAATGGAAAGAGAGAAAAATATCAGCGTTTGTAATAAATAACCACACAACCTGGAGATGGGACCTCATTTCCTGGCCAAATTTCCTTCCTCATTCCAGCTTTTTCCTAATTGCAAGTCTGAAAATAAATTTGCCTTTTATATCTAAAAATTGGAGTTCAAATTTGACTTTCAGTTGCACGTTTAGGACTGTTTGCTGCTGCGTGTTGCATTGGGAAATAACACCAACTTTAGAGTCAGACAGACTAAGGGTAGAACTCCAGCTCTATCGTCAGCCAGTGTTGTCAATGGAAATATCTCTCACCTTTTGAAATTTGAATTCCATGGATTTTAGAGTCAGACCAAAGCGGTCAAGAAACCTCATTTCTGTGAGCATCTATAAAATAGGTAGAACATGCTATAATTTGCAGGACGAGAATCAGGATAATGTATGGGAAGTCCCTAACATCATGCCTGATGTATAGCAGGCATTTAGCAAAGTGACAAGCACTATTGCATTGTTAATATAAATTTCTTTGTTAAACATGCACATATGAGGCTGTCCTAAAAACTTTCCAAAAGGTTCATGGAAAGATTAGCATTACCTTTTAATTCTACTTTTCCATGAACTTTTTGATGTACCCTCATATAAAAGATTATGCTCGATTTCTGTTATAAAAGATACAGAACTGGTAAAATACAAGTTACATAAACAGATATACAGATGAGTTTCAAAAAGTGGTAGAATTTTATGTGCACCAGAGGTTGACATTCTTTAGGGAATGACACATCCAGTTTGTGAGCTGTGTTATGACACATGGGTGATGGGGCTTGTTAGTACCCACAATCCAAAACTTAATTACTGGAAGGAGAAATAGGAGGGGGGGGGAGAGAGAGAGAGAGAGATGAGCATGGGAAAATGGGCTTGCTGTCCACCTGCCCCTGAGTCACCAAGATAGTAAGATGAGGGGAATGCTCTTTGGATGACACATATTCTGACAGGCCCAGGGTGCCAGAGTCAGGTTTGCTCAGCAGGCAATAGGTTTGAACAAATGGACCTCAGAAACCCAAGGGACAACTGGATCTAAAAGGAGTCGTTAGTACAGGCCCAGCTCATGCTTGAAGCCCTGCCACCGCTTGCCAGCAAGGTGACTCCCCATCTCTACCTGGGCACCTTGGTGGCATGAGCTCGCTACTTCCTGAATTGATCAATGATAAATATAAGAGAGTTGCTCTCTAGACAGAGCCTGGCCTTGTCTGCCTGTCACTCATTCCTGGGTCCTAGTTCTGACCTCTGCGGTCACACATAGTAAGTCTGTTTTCCCCTTCATGTGAGGCCTTCTAGATGTTGAAAGTGTCTGTCATTTCCCCTGGATGTCAGCATCCCCATGTCTCCTCTGTGGCTT
>NW_007731411.1:68210-72367 GCF_000696425.1 Galeopterus variegatus | reverse complement strand
ATGCTTGAAGCCCTGCCACCGCTTGCCAGCAAGGTGACTCCCCATCTCTACCTGGGCACCTTGGTGGCATGAGCTCGCTACTTCCTGAATTGATCAATGATAAATATAAGAGAGTTGCTCTCTAGACAGAGCCTGGCCTTGTCTGCCTGTCACTCATTCCTGGGTCCTAGTTCTGACCTCTGCGGTCACACATAGTAAGTCTGTTTTCCCCTTCATGTGAGGCCTTCTAGCTTCACGTGAGGCCTTCTACATGTTGAAAGTGTCTGTCATTTCCCCTGGATGTCAGCATCCCCATGTCTCCTCTGTGGCTTGTCAGGGACAGCACTAGAAGTGAAACTACTGCTTGAAGTTACAGGGACAATTTAGAGAAGCTGTAGCTTTGGGTGACTTTGGACATCACTGGAAATGGGAGATCTCTGGACTCCCACATCCTCCTTTGCACACAGAGCTGTGAACTGGCTGCCAGAAAGGGCCTGGGACTTGGAGCTGTGCGACCCTGCATCTGCCACTTGACCTGTTTGTGTCACTTCCTGGGGATAATCATATTTCTAAAATTTGTGAGGCTCAAATTAAAAAAGAATCTGTGAAAATACTCTGTAAATTGTGAATTACTATACACATTATAGTATCTGTTATGACAATGGCCGAAAACGTGTCATGGGTTTTTTCGTTTGTTTTTAATCGGTCCCACAGAAATTTGATAGAAGTGTTGCTAGTTTGGGAAATAAGTCTCCTGAAGCTTTTGCTTTTGCTATGATGTTTGTAAAAGGTGTCATTCTGCAAACTTGTCAGAAACCTTGGACACCAGATGCAGACCTGCACAGAGAGACGGCTTCATCCCTGCCCTTGCCGAATGTGGCCTGGAATCATCTGAGCTGAAATTTAGGTCAGTTTCCTTCCTTAATGATGAAAAAAACAGATTTGAAACAAGAAAGGGTGTTTCTGTCATTGACATTGGGCCATTTTGCTAATTCGAGTGTGACAGCTTGCATGTTGACCTGGAGGTTGGCTATGGCCAGGTGTCGGCCCAGTTACCATTTTGGTCACAGGGGGACTCCTTGGCTACTGAGGATGGAACGTTCTGAACTATCTCACGCTCACTCATGCTCAGGCCTTATGTTCAGGGGCCGGGGTACAGAAGGGCAAACTCCAGAACTTTCCTTATCTATGAGGGATTTGGACATGAAAACACTCACAGTAACCAGGTAAGTGCTAAAAGGCAGTTTATAAGATGGTTTGGGAAAGGAGTGACAGATTTCATAGCCATCCAAAGAAGAGGTTTCTCTGTCTCTTCTGGGCCCTGCCAGGATAATCTGTATTTGCTTCTGTCCGTCATCGTGGCATTTATCACGTCACATTTCATGGGTTGACCACATATTCCTATCTCCCCCAGACTGAGCACTCTCCAAAGCTGGGACTGCTGATCAATCTTGATATCCTTCCTGTTAACAAGCATGGTTCCTGACACAGCAGATAGTCAACAAAGGGGTCGTCTAACTGAATGGCGAATGGGTGAATGAAGACACAGTTGAGCTTGAAGAGATGTTTCTCGAAGAAATTATTTGAAGCTATTTATGGTAGAAATAGAGGTGCCATGAGTTAAGAAGGACATTGCAGGTGTGAGCACTTGGAGTGAAGGCTGGGAAGAGAGAGAGCCTGGCTTCTCTGGGAAAAGAAATTTGGCTCAGAGAGGCTGGCAGATGGGCTGGTATGGAGGTGGCATGAGGTCTAAAAGATTTTAGAAAGGACTTTGCCCTATTATTAGCTTTTGGCCTTATCTTTCAGGCAGTGGGAAGCTCGTGAAAATTTTAGTCATAAAAATAGTAATTGGGAGATTGCTATAGAGAATAGATTGGGGTAGGGGAGAGCTTGAAGTTGGAGGACCAGCTAGGAGGCTAATGCTGCAATCCAGGGAGGAGACCGTGAGCACCAGGGTGAGGGGCTGGCAGCAGGGGGCAGAAGGGCCAGCTCATCCCTGAATTCATCATCATCATCATTTGTTGAGTGCATGTCATGTGACATTAGGCATCCCTCAAAACTCATTATCATCATAAAATCTTGGAATGCATGCATTATATTATGTCCATTTTTAAGATGACTTTGCTGAGACTCAAAAAGATTAAATACATTTCTAAAGTTCACCAAGCAAGTAAGTGGTCAAGCTAGGGTTTGAATCCAGGTCGGCCTGCCTCTGAAGTCACTGACTCCCACGGTCACTGACAAGGCATCTGAGCTTTATTCATTGCAAGTTCACTGCTCTCCCGAATTCCACAGCCAGAGAATACGAAGCTGAGTCATCACCTGGTGGTTCCATGAGGGCTCAATCCAGACTTCATACACTTCTGAACCCTGCCCCCTCAGACACACACCACCAACACACACACACACACACACACACACACACTCCACACGGTTTTGAGGGATCATTCTCTGAAAGTTATTCTCTTCTTCAGTCTCATCTTTATGCAATATGTTTTAGTCAAACATTGACTGGACAGAGAGTATTAAAAATCATTTACTCATGTCCTTTATTTGCACCCAAGGAAATGAGGCCTGCAGGGGAGAGTGCTCTGCCAGAGGTCCCCTGAGAGCCTGGACAGGACACACCACAATCCAGGATTCCTAACTCGTTTAATTCCAATTGCCTCCACATAGCAAAGAATTCCAAAGAATGTGTAGTTTCACTTAAAAGCTGCTACAAAAGACAGCCTAACATATGGCAGGTATTTTTAATTGTAGAAATTAAGGGCACTATCCTTAGATGGGAAACTGACTTTGGGAAAGTGATTTCTATGTTGACAAAATACCCAACTCCACCCGTCTGTTACTACATTTATTTACAAAACACCCATGCCTGGGTTTCCCTACATTCTCTTCTTCAGAGACATGCAGCGTGTCAGCCCGATCCTGTTCTGGAGGGTCTCAGACCACACATGCTGAATAAATAGCTAATTGAATGGATAATTCTTTAGCATCTTTCTGTTGGGGTTTAAGGCTGAAGGCCACGGAGGCTGCATTATTTGCCCAGGCACTTCTGCTGCCCTCCAGGACCATGTTGTGTACATTGAGCATCTGCTACAGGCCAGATTTGGCAGTGATGGACATTCTCATATTTACTATCTAATTTAACTCTCCAAGTGACCCTGTGAGATAGAGATTAGTTCTCATATTTGTAGATGAGCACACAGCATACAGAGAAGCTAAGAGATATGCCCAAAGTGAAAAATCTAGCATCTGGTACCTTTTAACAGTTTGAAACAGGGTGAACAGAAGGTAAAAAGCATTAAGTCGGAACAGAAAGTGTAAAAAAGAGTAGGCGGGGGGTTAATTCAGCTTCTTGAAATAAGATATCAGGCCCCTTAATACTGCTGCTTTTTACAAAGTCGTTGAGAGTATTGTTTCTATTACACTGTGATTCCTGATAAACTTTGCAGGAGTGGGGGTGCCCTGCTGTGTGCGGGGAGAGAATATGGGGGACAAGAAGGCAGGCAGCTTTGTCAGGGGCATTGTTGCAATGAATTTGACATCACCTGAGTCTGGTACCCAGGCTTTGGGGGCCAGAATCTGGAATTACTTGGAATATGCACAGGTAGCTAACACTTGGGGACAAACACTCAGTGATGTACTAAAAGAGTAATGTACAAAACAGATGCCAGTTTTAGACTGACCGTCAAAGGTGTCCTTTTCCAAGTAAGAAGATGGCTGTGTCCTCAATCCAGAGAACCCCTTCACCTCAATATCAAGGTAATCTGGGAAATATAATTGGCAAGAAAAAAAGTGCTTAATGAGCTTGGAATTAATGCAAAAGAAGGTGACCATGCCAGGTGTTGGAAAGTCATGCCTGCAGGCTAAATCTCACCTGCTACCTGTTTTTGTAAATAAAGTTTTATTGGGACACAGCCATGCTTGTTTATTTACATATTTCTCTGACTGCTCTCATATTACAACAGCAGAATTGAGTCGTTTCAGAGAGACCATATGACTTACAAAACCTAATATATTTCCATCTTGCCCACCCCTGATCTACTCCATATTAAACTTGATCACCTTATTTCTTGTTTCTGTTCTATGATTCCATTTCAACAGGTCTTCCACTTCTGTCCTTCTTCCTCTCATTCCTAATATTTTACTTAAGAACCTCAGAGAATTGCAAATTA
>NW_007731411.1:61676-68168 GCF_000696425.1 Galeopterus variegatus | reverse complement strand
CAGAGAACCCCTTCACCTCAATATCAAGGTAATCTGGGAAATATAATTGGCAAGAAAAAAACTGCTTAATGAGCTTGGAATTAATGCAAAAGAAGGTGACCATGCCAGGTGTTGGAAAGTCATGCCTGCAGGCTAAATCTCACCTGTTACCTGTTTTTGTAAATAAAGTTTTATTGGGACACAGCCATGCTTGTTTATTTACATATTTCTCTGACTGCTCTCATATTACAACAGCAGAGTTGAGTCGTTTCAGAGAGACCATATGACTTACAAAACCTAATATATTTCCATCTTGCCCACCCCTGATCTACTCCATATTAAACTTGATCACCTATTTCTTGTTTCTGTTCTATGATTCCATTTCAACAGGTCTTCCAATTCTGTCCTTCTTCCTCTCATTCCTAATATTTTACTTAAGAACCTCAGAGAATTGCAAATTACTAAATCAAAGAAACTTGAGCAGAAAAGGAGGGGATCATTGGCCCATATAGCATGTCCACGGCTGAGCTGGTTTTATGAACATCTGGGGTTGTAGAGTCTGAACCATAAAGTTTGCTTTCATCCTCTGGACCTCTGTGTGTTTCTGTATGTCACTTTTATTCATACCCGCTGTAGCGAGGCTGCTTCTCATTGGGAGGAGTGGCTGCTGGCTGCTTTGGGTTTGATAAGTGAAGGAGTTTCTTTCCCCCAGGTCAAGGCTGAAAGGTCTAAGAGAAGCCTTCTGATTGGCCCAGTTTAGTCATGTGCCCCCTTCTAGGACCAATCATGGTAGCTCAGGGCAGGAGATGACAAGGCACCAGCACGGGTCCAGTTTGGCTCCCTTGGCTGTGGTCTGAAAGCAGCAGAAGATACAGAGCTGGTACAGGGCCTCTGGCTGGGTAGCTACGCTACACTGAGTACCACTCACAACTGCTTTCCTGCATCACCAGCCCCACCTTCCGACTTCAAGCCCTTAGCCCATCTCTTTGTACCTACTGCAAATAGTCTCTCCTGATCTCACCCAGTTCTAGTCATGCTAGGCACGGCTGCCCAGGCTCTTCCTAGATGCAATTTGATCACATCCCTTTATGTAAACTTAAAATGCTTAAATTATTTTCATCGCCACCCCTCCCCCATGGCCTGGTGACTGGTACGAAAACCTCACTACCAGTTCCTGTTTATTCTTCAAATCCGTCCATTTCTTATCACTGCCTGTCATGCTCCCTTCACTCCAGACATGTAGATCAGAACAATGGAACTTATCCTTTTGCTACTTCTGTGAAACACTTACTGCTGTCTGTGCACAGAATATTCTGCCCCTTTTTTTCATCCAGCTAACTTCTAACTCCTAGTTTCCTTCTTAAACCCTTAGAATGCCCCAGTGGAACTGATACCCACCTTCTGGCCTCCCACAGCCTTCTGCATGTCCCTCTGTCACAGCACTTACACACCGTACCATGCTGGTCTGTTGTTGCTGTCTTTGTTTTCTGTGAGCTCCAGGAAAGCAGGACCGTGCCTTGTTTATCTCTCGGTGCTCAGACACAGCACCAGATCTGCTGCAGGTCATCTGTGCCAGATGATGCATTTTGGCACCACCTTCCCCAAGGAACCGTCCTCTACTCCCTCTCTTCCCCCTTCTCACCCAGGGTTATAGCAGTTTTCTGTTCTCAATTCCTCTTTCTATGCTCACCGTCTGTTGAAAATGGCATATTCTCTCTTTGGATGGGCCAGCATCATTGAATAAGGTCTGGTCATGAGGCAGCCACACTGGACCTGGGGTTTTCTATATCTCCTAGATGTTAAAGACAAACATATCTTCATTCCAAAGTCCATCCAGAGTCCCAGTTTGACTGGGAAAAGAGTCTATTATGGTTTTGTTTGGAAAAATTTTAAAAAGCCTAATAGTTTAATATGCACACACACATATGTAAGTGTGCATATTTGTGTATGCACATTTTATAATATCAAGACATTAGCAATCCTCAAAAATTTCTCACATCCAAATAACATAGTTCCAGGCTAAAGTTTACAGCAAAATACAAGGCCTAACAAATAGAGTTAGAGCCTGGACACCCCAATTACTGAGATGTACCTTCTGCTTGCTCAAACATAATAAGTTTCAGGATATGAAGTGTATAAGATTTGGAATGAGAGGTTCAGGATTTGAGTCTCCCCTTTTTGAGTAATCACAGGCAAATTTTATTTAACCTCAGTGAGCCTTTATTTATGTATTTATATAATATCTACCTTTCACAGATTAGTGACAAAAATTAAAAGAGAATGTGTAGGAAAGTGATTTATAAACTGTAAAATACAATAACAATGTCAGTTATTGCAAAAATAGAAATCTAAGAATTGAAACACAGAATACTTAATATGTGACCTCCATGGGGAAAAAATATTGAAACACTCTCCGCCACAACTTGGCATTTCCCCAACAAAGGAGCAACATAGGTAACTTAATTATGGGAACGACAGCTTTAGCCGAGTTTAACAACTGCCGACCGAGGACTCTAGCAGGTTTGCTATAGAAACCAAACAGGAGCTAACAGATGTGCCTGGCACTTCCGGGGCCCCATCACTGGGAAGGTGCAGCTGCTGCTGTGCCTTTATCTCAGGTAGTTTGGCTTTGAAATGTGGCTGCGCTTTTGTGAAAATCCCACTGTCGAAGCTTTATTGTCTTTACCCTTCCTAAGGACGGCCATTCTGCTTGACAACCCCGTGCTGACAGGGGCCCCATCACTGGGAAGGTGCAGCTGCTGCTGTGCCTTTATCTCAGGTAGTTTGGCTTCGAAATGTGGCTGCGCTATTGTGAAAATCCACTGTCAAAGCTTTATTGTCTTTACCCTTCCTAAGGACGGCCATTCTGCTTGACAACCCCGTGCTGACATGTAGTGACAAAGATGCTCTGGGCTTGTAGCCCTGAATGCCCAGTGGAGAGAGGCACACCTGGGACAGAGCTGATGGGTCCTGACAGTGAAGGCCACAGTTGTCAATGAAGACATGGCTCCGTTAGTTGTATGGTTTTGTCAGTGACACCGGGATGTTTGCTGAACTGCTCCGAAGCCTTCCTTTTACCCAGCTAGGAAGAAAACCAGCTTAAGCACGGTTTGGAAGAAGACAACAGCAGGGAGATGGCAGGTGAGGGAGTCAAAACTTACCAGATGTTTCTGGGTCTCAACATTTACTCGTTTGCCTTGATCACAGCATTTATAAATAACTCATGTTTTTATTACAGCTTTATATAGCACTTCCATATCTAGCATGCATGGTGTAATATTTGGAGCTATCTCACAAGGTTTTCTGGAAAAAGTGTGTCCTCTGCAAATTAAGGGTTTTTTCAAGTGATGATTATTTCACATTCTGAGCCCCAACAAACACTAGGCAGTAGACTAAACACACCCATATGCTCTGTGCCCGTAAATATTAAAAAGGCATTAGTCAGTCTACATTTTTCCTTTGTATTTTCCAAGACTTGTCAATCACAAATGAATAGGTCCTATTTGTAGAGAAAGAACAGATTTAAAATGACAAAAATCAGAACATGTCTCAGAATCCTGGGATGGACTGGCACTTTAAAAAATAATGATGACAACAAAATTTCAAGTGAGTTGTCTCGGATGTCTGTCGGATTTGGAGATGCACTGCCCTCCCAGAGTCTGTGCATCCCAGATGGAGACGTTTCTGTAGAAAAAACAATCACAGTTATATTCAGGAGAGCTTACTTGGCAAGGAAATTATGATTGAAATGATGCTATTTTGACATAATGTAGGAGTTTATAATTGCAATTTGTTATGAAACAGTTGGACTGAATCCTGAGGATGGGTATTGTCATGCTCTGTGGAGAAATTGGAAAGAAAGGCATTGGCGAGGATGGATGCAATGGTGGAGCAGTGCTGGCTGTGGGAAGACATCTCTGCTTGGCACTTACTTTGGTGACACCACGGAAGTCCAAAGTCTGGCCCTTCATTCCACAGGTCTGGAAACTCAACCTTCCAAATGTCCCAGAGTCAATCATATTCGGGAAGGCCAATTGCTACTGAGTAAACTCAAGTATATTAACCAAAAATGTTGTTATTTATTTACCAAGAGAGACAGAACTGTCAGACTGGCCAGTCCTTCTTGTTGGTGTAACCAATGCACTCTCTGTAGACAAACTACACAGGAAGTTGAGGTTGCTGGTAAGCTTGGAGATAAGTAAAAGCAGGAAGTTTTGTAAACTGAGTGTGGCCTCACTTATGCATCCACCTTAGCCATGACTCTCACTGTCAGGTTGGCAAATGTTCTTAAGGGTCTGACAGGCCACGTCTGGCCCATGGGGAACCTTAGGCTTCCACCCAAAGTCTCCCTCACCAACTCCTCCCTTCCTTGCCTTCTGTTGCTGACGTTCTCTCCAGTACAACACCTGCATCTTTCTTCTTAAGGGTCTGACAGGCCACGTCTGGCCCATGGGTAACCTTAGGCTTCCACCCAAAGTCTCCCTCACGAACTCCTCCCTTCCTTGCCTTCTGTTGCTGACGTTCTCTCCAGTACAACACCTGCATCTTTCTTTAATTGCAATAATACTGGCAATTACACTGAATGGGGCCAGGCCAGTGATTTGGCCTCTCTTCAGAATGATGTTCTTTAATAATTTCTCAGCACTTCCAGAGAGGAGAAGTTGAGCTCTGCATGGGGGAGGATGTGGGCAGGGGCCCTGTGCTGTGCTCCACCCACCTCTGCTGCTCCAGGCAGTCCCTCTCTGGCCCGACCTTGAGTTTCCCTCTCAGCAAAACAGTGCCCAGCAGGAAACTGGATCTACCTTGCTAAGAAGGCAGTTAAGAACCACCTATTGTTACCGCACCTGGCTTAACTAGTATTCGCTCTAACGCGTATGTACTCCTCTATGAAACTGATTTTTGTAGATAAATTTCGTCTTCTAAAACACACACACACACACACACACACACCCATTTTTAAAAATCTGGGTTGTTTCAAAACACTTTGAATTGATGCTGTAGGCACTACCTGCTGAATTTCTTCTTAGTCGAGCTAAATTCAGAGACCAATCTTTTCCTGGCCTGGGAACTCTTTGCCTTATTTATAATTTAAACAGACTGCATATCTCGAAAGGCTATTCATTCGTTTTATGTTTCAAAATGATTCCATCCATCGCTTATTTGTCTATTCAGGAAATGTTCATTGATCATGTTCTACGCCATGCACTGTGCAAGTTAATAAGTACATAGCAATGGATAAGACACAGTCTCTTTCCCCGAGATCCACATCTGTGGGGTAGATGTCCATGTAAACAGATCGCTGTGACTCTGTGTGCTGAGTGTAGTGGTGGAGAAATGCCTTGGGAGCCTGGGAAAACAGGGAAAGGTAACCAACTGCAGAACCAGAGCAGCACTTCAGAAAGGCTTCCCTAAAGAGGAGCTGCTTGAGAACTAGCGAGCTGAAGATGGGCAACAGAGGGCGTGTTAGTAGAAGGAAGATCTCATGTATTCCGACCTCAATCCATGGTTTAATTCCAAAGGCAACACGAGCTCTCTTGTTTCCCTTTTCCACCCTGGGGCTTTATCTCATTCTTGCCCAAGCATTTCCTACATGAGACTGAGATCTGGGTGGCGGAATCCCTGGATCTCATCACAACCATTGGTAGATGTCTAGCACTTTATTGTTTATCAAGCGGCAATTCAGTATTAAGCATATTCATCATCTCACTTGATTTTCTAAATAAGCCTTAAGGTGATGGTTCTCAGCTGGAGTTATTTTACTCACAGGCAACATCTAGAGACATTTAGGATTGTCATACTTGGGGGCTGGAGGTTGTCACTACGTCTATTGGGTCGGGGGGTGCTGCTAAGCATTCTACATTGCACAGGACATCCCCCCCCCCACAACACGGAATTACCAGGCACAAATATCAACAGCATTGAAGTTGAGAAAGTCTGTCTTAAGGTTATCTCCATATTTAAAACGGGAAACTGAGTTTCCAGGTCTAGCTCTGTCTAAATTAACTGTGTGATCTTTGGCAAACCATTTAACCATGAGCTGTAATTGCCATACCCATAAAATGAATATATATTTTTAGATGAAATGATCTATAAAGGCTTTTCTAAATCTGACAATCTGTGAGCCCATAGATTCAAATATTATAAATTTAAACTGACAAATCAGCAAACAGAATTTTCCTGCTGAAGTTACTGTTGTAATGTGTTAATTCTCAATGCAGTGTCTTATTTGTATAATAAATAGAGGATTCACTCAGCGAGATCTCGGGGATGCCTTACCTGTGTATGGTTGGGGTCCTGCTGCCCCTAGCCTTCTCTCTCCTGCCCAGAAGCAGAAGCCATGAGTTCTAGTTTATCCTCAGCACCATCTGGAAATTTGGGTAGAAGGACAGGATAATTTACACGGTGACAATGTGGTTTCCAGAATTTGTTGAAATCACTGAAGATTATCTATGGCCCTCAGTCCCTCCTGTCTTCATTCCAAACTCTCTATTACCTGACCACCTGCAAAGCCTG
>NW_007731411.1:59402-60602 GCF_000696425.1 Galeopterus variegatus | reverse complement strand
AGACTAATTCCATTTAAACCCCTAGCATGGCTTGTCAACTCTGCAACTCACAGGGCTTGGTCGATGGAAGTTATTTGGCAAATTCTTATTCAGTTGAATTAGTAAACAGTCGTTTTTTGCCACATTATCTTGAATTTATTCAATTCCCTTTGTTTCTATTCTAAGTTCATCCTTCAAGGAAATTTCTCATATTTGGATTTTATAAAAATAAACCTAGTTCTTTCTCTATATTAGGTACTATTCAAAGCACTGTCATTCATTATTTGAGTTCCCATGGAGACACTTCCAGTGGAACTCTACAATAATTGAGGATCAGTGAGTCCTCAGCAGTTTAATGCTACCTTTGAAAAAGAATCTAACATCAGCCTTTCTCTCCTATTGTTCCCACAGGAAAAGTAGGAGCCAGAGCAGAGGGCAGGTGTAGGTATTGAAATGTTTCCCAGTCCACAAAAAAAATATTACCTTATGGTCAACACATCGAGTTAAAGGAAGTTGTAACCACTTCAGTGAGTGCTTTCCAGTTACCAAGGCAAGGACTTTTTCCTTACTAGATAACAGACACTTAATAAATTAAAGTGGATAGAATTACACTGTGCATGTATTTCAGTCAGGTGTTTTTATTTTTCCTAAGAAAAGCTGTACTGGCCTGAATCATGTCCCCGCAAATTGATGTCCATCCAGAACCTCAGGATATGACTTTATTGGGAAATAGGGTCTTTGAAGAAGTAATTTAAGTTAAGGTGAGGTCATACTGGAGTTGGGTAGGCCCTAAATTCAATTTGACTGGTGACCTTGTAAGACAAGGAGAAGGCACAGGGAGCAGAGGAGACACACAGGCAGGAACCCAAGTGAATTTGGAGGCCAACACAGAAGTGATTCGTCTACAAGCCCAGGAATGCTAAGGACTGCCTGTAGCCACCAGAAGCCAGAAGAGAGTCATGGAACAGAGTCTCCCTCAGAGCAGGGGGTACCTTGGTTTCAGACTTCTAGGCTCCAGAAATGTGAGACAATAAATTTCTGTTGGTTCAGCCACCCAGTTTGTGATAGTGCGTTACGGCAGCCCTATGGAACTAACACAGAGGCTTGTTTATAAAACCTCAGTAAAGAACCATACTGAGGTACTGTTGAACCTAGATGAACCTAATTGGTTACCTGGAATTCACCATTGTTGTCCCCCAGCAGGTACCACTTGTTTTTTTT
>NW_007731411.1:56404-58048 GCF_000696425.1 Galeopterus variegatus | reverse complement strand
GGTTTAAATTCTATTCAGCCTAAGGACAGCTGAGAAAACGGCAAGGTCAGACAGTTCATACAGAACCACCATCCTAGTCCTGGGTTTCAAATCTTTTTCCCTTTTGATTTTCTAGGGGACAGAAAAGGAAAGTAAGTAATTTATAACTTAACATTCAGGACAAGTAGAAAATGTGTGCATTTATTGAGTGCTTGAAAGAGTGGTCTGTTGGGAAGCTGATAGCTAGGATGTGGCAGTTTTGGGGCTGGCACTTGGCAAAGGGGTGAAAAGTCCAGTGGTCGGCTTGCCAACACATGGCATTGTCTTTAGACTGTTCTGTGAACCCTGGGGGCCATGTGAACCCTGAGCAGAGATAAAGAGTACAGGGAGAGAAGAAGAGGTAATGGATGGGTTATGGAAATGACTCTGATTCATGTCTAAGGAGAAAATATGAAATAAAGATGAGAGGTGTCAGAAGGGTCTCCCAAATCCTCACTTTTCCCCAGCCACAGTGTAGCTGAACTTGAAAATCTTGCCTCCTGTTGTTTCATCACCAGGAATTATTAAGCAGATGGTGAGCCCCTATAAAGCATCTTTATATTCATTATTTCACTTGATCCTCACACACACTCAAACATACACACAAAGAACTACAGATAAGCATCTATAATCCTATTTTACCTGAGACTCATAGAGGTTAAAGAAATTTCCCTAAACCACACAGCTAGTAAATAAATGAATGTGGATTCAACTACTGATCTGATTCCAATTCCCAGCTTTTATCCAACGTACTGTGCTGTCCTTTTGGAGAATCCTTGGAAAGCTACTTTTTTCAAATGCTCTGAAAGGCTGGTCAATCCAAGTGTAATCTTTGACTGAATCATAATGATAACATAGCACTAGGAAATAAACTATATCTAGAAAATTATATATTTACTAAAATCTCTCAATTTTATAATATTTTCTGTTTTGAATGTCAACAAATATGCATTTTAATTTCCAAGGAAGTCTCCCTCTTTCTTTAACTTGTAAAGATATTACAAATAAGCCATGATTATAATCAAAAATAATGCTAATATGTGCCAGGCACTCTATATGCATTATTGCCTTTAATTCTCACAAAACTTTATTAAATAAGGTTTTATTTTACTCAGATTTTTAAAGTCAGAAATACTTTAGATGAGAAACTGTAGGCTTAGATAAGTTAAGAAAATTGGTCAAGATCCCATGGCTAGGTTCGGGATTTAAACTCTCATCTATCTGATTCAAAATCCATTCTCTTAACCCAGTTATAAATTAAAATATAGAGGACTCTCAATATAGTGTTTCTTTGTCAGGGGCTAAAGTGTTTGATTTGGGAGGCATTTGAAGTTTTAGAAGCCAGGTGACCCACCACTCATTCATCAGTCATCCAACAAATATTTATTGATTACCTATCACATTTCAAGCATGATGCTGATTGCTGGTGATACAAAAGGAAATATGACAGATATGATCCCTAATCACTAGAAGAAAGACACATACTAAAGGTGAACACGCTAAAAATAAAAGTGTGGTGACAGGCACTACAAATAAAACAAATCAAAGGCTGGATAAGGGAAAACTGGGGGTAGAAAGAGAAGTTTTGTCTGAAAGGTAACACTTAAGCTGAAGAATGAAAGGAAC
>NW_007731411.1:55574-56272 GCF_000696425.1 Galeopterus variegatus | reverse complement strand
TGGGGGTAGAAAGAGAAGTTTTGTCTGAAAGGTAACACTTAAGCTGAAGAATGAAAGGAACTAGCTGTGTGAAGAATTGAGATGGGGCATTGTCTTCAAGACAGAGAGAGCAGCATGTACAAAGGCCCTGGGCAGAAAAGAGTTGGGCATACTACAGGAACAAAAGAAATGCCAGTGTGACAGAGCACAATAAGGGTGGGAGAGTGGCTTAAAATGGGATTGAAAAATAGGAAAAGCCCAGTTCATAGGGACATTATTCTTTCATGGATAGGAATTCAGATAGCAGTGGTTAAAAAAAAAAAATGAGGTGGTGTGAGCAGAAAAAAAGATGCAGAAACAGGGTGTCACTGGAGTTGACTCACACTGATTTCCGTGACCGCAGGGGAAGGTCCCTGGACTTGTGCTGCTGAGATCACAGAGCCACTATAATTCTCCTCACTGAAGCTTGGTTCTTCAGCACTTCCTAGGACTCCCACGTCTTTACTAAATTCACTGCAACCAGTTCTGTTGTAGGTTACTTAGAATTTTTCACATAAACAATTATATACTCTGCAAATAGATATGGTTTTCTTTTTCCTTTCCTATTTGTATGTAATTTATTTATTTTTCTCACCTTACAGCAATTTCTAGGATTTTTAGCATAATATCGAATACAAGTGGTAAGAGTAGTTTGTCTTGCTTCATATCTTAGGGGGAAA
>NW_007731411.1:54649-55553 GCF_000696425.1 Galeopterus variegatus | reverse complement strand
AAAAAAAATCTTGCTAGTGATTTTTGATTCAATATTTATAAAGAACATTCATCTATAATTTTTGTAAGGTCTTTGACAGGGTTTAGTATTAGGGTTATACCGTTCTCATAAAATAAGTTTGAGAAGTGCTTCCTCCTCCTCTGTCTTCTGAGTTTTAGGAGATTGGTGTTATTTCTTTCTTCATTGTTTGAAAGAATTTACCAAACCATCTGAGCAGTTATCTTTATGAGGAGATTTCTGATAAGTAATTTCATTTCTTTAATTGATACCCAGCTTTTCAATTTTTCTGTTTTATCTTGTGTCAGTTTGGGTAAATTGCATTTTGCAAGGAATTTGTCCATTTTATATAATTTCTTGAATTTTCTAAGTAAAGTTGTTTACAATATTGTCTGAATAACTGTAATGATGACCATTTTTTAATTCCTGACATGGAAATTTGTGTTTCCTCTCTCTTTTCAATTATTCAGTTTTGGGAGGTTATTTATTTTTTTAATCTTTACAAAGAAAAAATTATTGGTTTTGTTTGGTTTTTTTTCTATTTTGTCTGCTTTCATTATTGACTTCTGCTCTTATTTATTTATCTTTTTAAAACTTACTCTATGTTTACCTTGTTATTCTCTTCCCAGATCTTAAGACTCTTAAGTCACTGATTTTAAATATTTCTTGTTCTCTAATACAAGCATTTAAAGTGATAAACTTCCTTCAAATCACTGTATCACCAGCATCCCCCAAATTATGACATGTTGTGTTACGTTGTGTTTGTATTATCATTCAGTTAAAAAAATTGTTTTTAAATTTTCCTTGTGATGGGCCGGCCCAGTGGCGCACTGCTACAGTGCGCCTCTTGGGAGTGCGGTGTCGCTCCCGCCGAGGGTTCGGATCCCACATACAGACCGGTTCCCGC
>NW_007731411.1:49312-53939 GCF_000696425.1 Galeopterus variegatus | reverse complement strand
GAGGGTTGCGATCCGTTGCCGGACACGAAAAAAAAAAAAAGACAAAAAGGAAAAAAAAAATTTTTTTCCTTGTGATAACATCTTTAACCCATGGATTATTTGAAAGTGTGTTATTTAATATCCAAATATTTAGGAATGTGTCATCAATTTTTTGTCACGATTTCTTGTTTAGTTCTGTTGTGGTCAGAGAGCACTGCCTGCACAATTTCAGTAGTTTGAATTTACTAAGAATTGCTTTGTGCTTTAGTGTATGATCTGGCTTGATGAGTGTGTTGAGCACACTAAGAAAGGATGTTTATTCCACAGTTATTGAGTGTAGTGTTCCATAAATATCAATTAGATCAAGGTGGTTGATAGTGCTGTTCAGATCCTTTATGGATTTTTGTCTTGTTGCATCAATTTTTGAGAAAGAGTGCTTATACCTCCAGCTGTGATTGTGGAATTGTCTGTTTCTCCCTTCAGGTCTGTTATTTGTTGCTTCATGAATTTGGAAGCTCTGTTTTAGGCACATACACAATTATGACTGTCACATCTTTCTGATGAATTGATCCTTTAATTATTATGCAGAGTTGCTCTTAATCCATGTTACTACTCTTTCATTTTTTTTTGAGTCCAAGTTTTTTTCTTTTTTTTTGTCATTTCCTCTTATTTTATTTTATTAATATTATTTTTTTTACATTTTATGATGTTGCAGAGCAGTTGGGAGGGAGGGGGAGAGGGGAAAGGGGAAGGAAATGGGATGGGAGAAGGAGGAAGGAGGAGGGGTGGGATTGAGGCCTGTGGCATCCCCTCATTCCCACAAGGGAGAATGGGGGGGCTTCCAGCAGTGGCTGGGTCGTTGCCTGGCTGGGTGCAGATGTCAGAGGGGTGAGGGCTTTTGCCTCACCCCCCAGTACGCCAGCTCGGGAACCTGGGGCCCTCTTGCTGTGGCTCAGTGGTCATTGCTGGGCTGGCTGCAGGTGTGGGGGTGTGTGACTGAGGCCCAAAGCCCCCCACTCTCCCAGCTTGGGAGAGCCTGGGGTGCTTCCTGTAGCACCTCTGGCCGTTGCTGGAGTGGTTGCGTGTGTCAGGGGTGTGTCGCTGAGGCCCTCAGCCCCCACCCTCAGGACTGGTTGCAGGTGTCAGGGGGCATGGCTGAGGCCACTGGACCTCCCCCCCTTTCTGGCTTGATAGCCCAGGAGACTTCCAGTCCTTCTAGGTGTTATAGGTATGAGATGTTTACTAGTTAATAACAAACTTCGTCTGTGTTCGTGGGTACTTTGGTTTTTCTTTCAGTTCTGTGTTGGGTCATTTGCTGTTCTCACCACTTAAACTCTGCACTGGAACTAATTTATTGTCCTTTGCTGACTTCTAAAATGTGGGAACTTTCTGTGGGGACTGGTACTTGAGCTGTGTGGTTGAGCTAAATTGCTGCTTTGCTGCCGATTCTCCAGGGAGGGCTTTTTGTGCAGCTCAGGTTTTAATGGTTGACTTTATAGGTACTTCTGGTTCTAGTGAAATCTGGTGCACATGGGTTGTGTAGAAACTCTGGTCTGGGCCTGAGTCTTTTCATCAAACTGCACCCCATGCAATTCTATGTTCCTGACTAGTCTCCTCTGAGTGGTTCTGCACTAATTGAGGGGCAGAATAGCTGTCCTCGCTGTGCCCCAGTGTTCCCCCGGTGGGGCCGTCTCCCCCACCACCCATGCTCCCAACACTTCCCATGGGATGGGCTGTGTGCCAGTCCCTTGTGATGACTCACCAGCCTCTAAGTGGCTCCTTCTCTTCAGTTGTTGTGGCTCCTTGCTCCTATGTGGGTCCACAGGAACCCTATTAGTGGCATTACTGGCCTGGGGGCCACCAAGGCCCTCTTCCTCCCTGCCACCTCCAAGCAACTTCATCCTAAAGGCATAGCTGTGGCTTTTGCCAGTTCCTGCTCTGTGTGCTCAGCAGCTCCAGCCTGGAAACGGCCAGAGCTTGAAAACGTCAGAGCAGTTTTTTCTTTCTCTCATCATGGCTTCTCTTGCCTTCATGAACTCCGTAGGTCTCTCCTCCTCTTCCCCTGAGCTCTAGAGAACCCAGCTTGGCTGTTGTTGCTTTTTGATAGTTGTAAGTTGGTTGATTTGTGTGAGAGAGTGTGATGCTGGGGCCTGTCTATTCCACCATCTTGACCAGAAGTCCACTGCTCTTTCTTTGTCTTGAGTAATATTAATATTATTATCTGGTCCATTATTTTTATGTTTTGTTAGCATGACATATCATTTTGCATGCCATTTACTTTTAAGTCATCCATCTTTTTATATTTGAATTATGTATCTTGGAAACAGCATATATTTGGATCTTGTATTTTATCAACTTTTACAATCTTTGTTTTATTTGGAGGGTTCAGTCTATTTACATTTACTGTAATATTAGTGTGGTTGAATTAAATTCTGTCATCTTACTATTTGTTTCCTATTTATTTCTTCTATTTTTCTGTCTTTCTGTTACTCTTTTCTTTCTTCATTTGAAGTATTTGATTATACTTTGTAATTCTACTATACTCTGCCTGTTATTTATAGCTGTATAAGTGGTCTTCAAAATGTTCATGGAAAGAATCATATTATCTTTTAATTCCATTTTCCATGAACTTTTTCAAGTACCTTTGTGTTTCTTTTTTTTTTTAATGGTGGTTGTTCTAAGAAATATTTTGTACATGCATAACTTTGCACAGTCTGCTTAGAGTTAATATGGTACCACTTCACATAAGATGTAAAAACCTTTCGACCATATAGATCACTTTACCTTTCTTCTTTATTGTATAGTTTTAACATGCATTGCATACATACAGATATAAGCACTTGAAGACAATGTAATATTTTTTTCTTTAAACATTCCCATGTATTTTAGAGAAAATAACAATATTATTTATGTTTATTCAGAGGTTTACCATTTATGATATTTTTCATTCCCTTCTAGAGATTTGCATCTCCATCTGATATTTTGTCCCTTCAACTAAAGAACTTCCTTTAACTTGCAGTTCAGTTCTTCTGGCAGGAAATTCTCTTGGAATTTCTTTTCAATGAACATGTTTTATTTTGTCTGTGTTTTTGAAGGATATTTAGTCTAGATGTAGGCTTGAAACTGTAGAAAAATGTTTCTGTTTTTCTGCCCTTTCATGATTGTGTTTCACTCTCTTCTTTCTTTCATTGTTTCTAAGTCAATAATAATTTAATAATTATATCTCTATTTTTAGTGTCTTTTTTTCCTCCAATGTCTTCCAAAATTTTCTATTTATTTTTTGGCTTATAGTAGTTTGACTGTAATGTACATAGACCTGTTTTTCTTCATGTCTATCCTTCCTGTGACTCATTGAACTTCTTGAGTTTATAATTTTATTTTTCTCCAAATTTGGGAAATATGTAGTCATTATTTTTTTTCCTGCTACTTGCCCTTTGTTCCATCCCCTCTCCTTTCATTTGGAACTCTAATTTCTTGTTAAAATTTTTGCTTTTGTCCTGTTGGTCTCTAAGGCTATGTTAATATTTTTCTCTATCCTTTTTTTCTCTGTTCTTTATACAATATAATTTCTATTAATCTACCTTCATATTTAATGACTGTTCTCTGTCATTTTTATTGTTCTTAAACCCATCCAGGGCATTTTTAATTTCAGATACCGTTTGTTAGTTCCAGGATTTCCAGAGTTTTAGTAGTTTCTTCTTCTCAGTTAAGATCTCTTGTCATCTAATTTCTTATGTGTGTATTTATTTTATGCTAATACGAAAATTATAATCATTTCTTTAAAATCCTTCTAACATCTGGGTTATCCAAAGGTTGATCTTCATTGATTGTCTTTCCCCTAAAGCAGGTGTCAGCAAACTTTTTCTAGAAAGAGCCAGAGAGTAAGGAATTTAGGTTCTGTGGGCCACACATTCTTCTTTTTCTTTTTTCTTTTTTTTCACACAATCTCTTAAAATGGTTAAAAACCTTCTTGGTTCCCTGGAACAAAAGAGATCAAGGAGTGAACATAGGCTTCAGTCAGAGATTTAGGGTGGTGCGTATGCATTGAATTTAGGACTCTGCCTCTCTTTCTGAATTTTTCCTTCACTTTACAGGTGCTGGGATTTACGACAATTCTGTCTCATGATTCTGTTCAATCTAGAAAGGCTGCAGGTTTTCTGTCTAGCATGAATAGGCTGAGGCCTTGCTTCAGGCTAAAACCATAAAACTAACAAATTCATCCTAAATTATTACGTTCTTCCCTGTATTAACTACTCTCCAGAATATGCCTGCCTTTGATTATTTTCCAGGGTCTTTCATCAATCATCCAGTGTGTTTTGTATTTTTTCTGAAGTTTATACTTGTTCTTTCCTAGAAGATTGTTTGGATAGGACTTTATTCAGCTATATAAGAAAGGAACTGGAGACATATATTTTTATATTAGGTATCATTTTATAAACACATCGTAAGGAAAATGAAATCAAATAAATTCGTTAAATTATTCCAAAAATTCTTCTCCTTCAAATTTCAGATTTTTTTGTATCAGTTTCCAACTCATGTTTGTGGATGTTAGTGTTTTTTCGTAAAATCTTTTGTGCTATCAAAAGTATTGGTGGTGCAACATTTTTTTTTTTTTTTTTTTTTTTTTTTTTTTTTTTTTTTTTTTTTT
>NW_007731411.1:39492-48370 GCF_000696425.1 Galeopterus variegatus | reverse complement strand
CAAGCGGCGCACTATCCAGTGCGCCACCGGGCCGGCCCCTGCATTTTTTTTTTTTTTTTTTTAAAAACAGTATTTCAGGCCGGCCCGTGGCTCACTCGGTAGAGTGCGGTGCTCATAACACCAAGGCCACGGGTTCGGATCCTATATAGGGATGGCCGGTTTGCTCACTAGCTGAGCGTGGTGCTGACAACACCAAGCCAAGGGTTGAGATCCCCTTACCGGTCATCTTTAAAAAAAAATAAATAAATAAAAAAATAAAAATAAAAAAATAAAAACAGTATTTCACTATCGTCCACAAAATTTTCTTCCAGGCTAGTCATAACTGCTGTGCAAGTTTTTATGCTGGCACTTTTTCATTTTTGTTTTTAATGTTACAGAAGTTTGATCCACCTGTCAATGGAAGGCATTTAGATAACAATCTTTATCCATATTTCTTCCTTAAATTGTCATTAACGGTTTGCTGATTTAAACATTTATGGGATATTGTTATCCAATATGCACAGGAATAAGGATCAAGTACACATGTACAGAAAATGCCATCTATGTCATAATTGTCACCTGGCCCACAGCAATTATGAGATGATAGGGATTATAAAATGCATTCCAACCTCGAAGACATTAAAATGTGAAAAAGTTATCAACTGTGCCTCTTATAATTGATTAAACATAATATTTTAGAACAAGAAAATTGGTTTTTCTAACCTTATACATTAGGAGCTCTGAATTTTCTCCTATTAAAAAAATTTCTACTTCTAAACTAGCCAATTCTTGAGTTTATTTACTATAATACCTTTTAAAAATGTAGTCAACAGTAGCTGACACCCACTGCCACTTGGACTCACTCATTTGTTGTAGAGTTGCAGCATTCTTCTCTTCTGCCCGTATTCCAGTGGCCAGAACTCAGTCATATGGCCAATCCCAGTTGCAATGAATGCTGGGAAATGTAGTCTGGTTGTATGCTCAGGGGGTAGAAAAAGTGGGTGAGGCAACTGGCCCACAGAGGTTAACGTTTGTCCAAAATATTATAGCAAGTAAATATCAGAGCTGGTATAATCTAGTGGTTGAGAGAATGAGCTTCGGGATTTAACAGAATTTTGTTTCAGTCCTGGCTCTGTCTCTTATATCTCTATATTCTTGAACAAATGACTTAATATCTCTAAAACTCAGTTTTCTCAGGTTAAATGGAAATAATAGTACTTAAACCATAGATCTGTTACAGGGATTATATGATATACTTTAATACATAAAAGAGACTCTGTACCAAGAGTAGCACATAAGTAAGTACTATACTGTGTTAAATGAATTGGACTCAAAATTCTACAATATTTCTACTACCGTTTAAATCTAATCTCCTCCCATTTGAATGAATACCATTGGTTAAAACTAATTATATGCTAGGCACTGATAACTTTTTAAATATGCATTCAGTTATTTACTGTCAATCACATAAGGTAGGTTTTATGACCATCTGCATTTTACAGATGAAAAATCAGATTTGGAGAAATTAAACATCCAGATTTCCCTTCTTTCTCATTTGCTTGATCTTCCTCTGCAGCCTGACTCAATTCTTTCTTTCCTTATGTAGCTTTACCCAACTAGCTCAGCCTTGTCTGGCCTCTGGGGATCTCTTTTGTATTTCCACCTTCTTTAACTTGCACAATACCTACCACTGCACTGATGCTTAAAGGACTCAAAAACTATTCTAAATATCTGTTGCTTTATTAATTAACAAAATAGGATTGAGGATCTACTGCCTCCATTTCATTGCAGTCTTTAGAAAACTCAAATCTGCTCATGCTATTCTCCTGATCAAAATCCTTCAGCAGCTCTCCATCATCTACTGGTGGAAACCCTGTCCACATTTCTTGTTATAAAAGGCTCACCATGATCTCATTCTTACCAATCATTTCACACTCACCTCTCACTGCTTCCGCCTCATCGAGCTAAATCAAACTGTTGCAATGAACACAGCACACCATCCCTTTGTTTCCACTGCTCATTTGCTGGTTACACCCTCTTCCACATTCTTTACTGCAAGGCTGATTCTTCACGACTTAGTACATGGATCATCATCTCTATGAAACCTCTGCCAGTATCTCCAGGTATTACTGTTGTTAAATTACATTAAATTTGGTCTACAGCTGCCTTTGTACTTTGAATTTCTACACAGAGAATAGCAACCTGACTTAGTATATAAATAACCTGCAGCCTAATTTAAGAATATATTCTTGTAACAAATATATGAGTCTCAGCCAATTACAGCAGCCAAGCTTCAGCCAATCACAGGCTGCCAACTGATTAAACCATGTCCATATAAGGTGAGTGCTGAGTTATAACCAATCAAGCTCTTTCTGTATGTCTCTTCCTTTTTCTATCTATAAATATTGCCCAGCCACATTGCTGGTTTTGAGTGCTGCCCAATTCATGAATTGTTTTTTGCTTAAACTCTGCAAAATTTAATTTTCCTAAAGTTTTGGGGTTTTTTTTCCTTAACAGTGAAAACTTGCTCCACCATTCCCCCACTGTACTCTTTGTGGAATTTTATATAGAATCCAGAAAATTTTACTGCATTTGTTTGTTTAAATATGTTTTCTTCCCTAGATTGTGAAGGTGGGAAATCTGAACTCCTTCATTTCTGTAACATTAGGGCCTACCATCATGCTTAGAAAATATTTTAATAATTAGTCAGTTTTAATTAATTAATAAGTTCTTTTTGAGGCACCCACTACATCTGACCCCCCCAGTTTGAATATCCTATTCCAGATCCTGCCTACAGTTGAACAAATCTGTAGGCTGTAAATCCCAGACCAGAATGTCCTGACCTTTCACCGGTATAGATTCTCTTTGTGCTGAATTCACCACAGATTCCCCACCCATCTTTCTGCAAGGAGAAGAGTCACCACTTAATTAGCACAACACTAGGCCACGTACTTGTCCTCTCACCACTTCTGTGTCAATTAGGCTGGTCTCCTCGCTGCCCCTTGGCATTTGAAACTTACAGAAACCTCTACTCAGGTGCTCAACCTTACCTCCCCCTCAAATACTCACCTTCTATCAAACTTACCTTTAAACAGGTCCGGTTCTTAAAATGTTTTTCATGTAGCTTTATTTTCTAAGGAATTTCTAACATTTTTATAACACTTTATAATTTATAAAAAATTTTTCTGTTTAATCCCAAAGGCAGTTTTCTGAATTACTATGATTATCATCCTGATTATGGAGATTAATACTTTCTTTATAGTGCCAAGCAACACACTGTGGACAGCAGGGGTCTCAGAAGAGGAGCTCAAAATGAACTTAATGAATATTTGTTAAGGACTAATGTATGAAAATCACCCAGTCTGGTGCTGTAGAGCATAGAAAGGTATAGTTCTTGTGCTCAGAGTGCTAATATTCTAGTAAGAGGTGATAAAAACAGTGTGGTTGTATTAGTAGTAATTATAATAATAATAACACCAAAAAACAAGTGATTGTTGAGTTTCTGCTGTGTGCCAGACACTTTAATACATTTAATATATTTAATTTATTTTGATCCTCACAATAATCTGATGAGATGAGCATTGCCATATCATTTTTATGAATAAGGAAACTGAGTTTCAGAGAAGTTTAGTTATTTGCCCAAACTTTCACAGCTAATGGTGGCCAAGTTGAACTTTTGTGACTCTCTGTCTGCAGAGTGCCTGCTCTTTCCACTGCAATACACTGCCTCTTGGGTGCAAATAAATGCACTACAGTGTGATCTAAGTGATGAAGCATAGCAGAGAGTAGAAGGTTTAATTCTGTTTATAAGTAAATAACTTGGGGTTTGGATTGGAGCTCGATGCATGGATAACATTAAATAAGAGGAACTGGGTGGGGGGATGAAGTTGGGGAGAAGAAATACCCAGGTAAAGAAAACAGCCTGAGCTACAGCCTGGGTGTAGGGAGGAAGGAGTGATTAATAAAATGTGAAATGAGTCTGGAAAGGTAGGTACAGGACAGACCAATTAGAGAATGGACAGATTTGAGAGATACTGGGAAGGTGGAATTAATCAGCAATAGGGTCTGATTGAGTTGTAGGGGGTGTCTTAGTATGTTTTCTGTGGCTATAACAGAATGCCTCAGACTGGGTAATTTATAAAGAAAAGCAACTCACTTCTTACAGCTCTGGAGGCTGGGAAGTCCACGGTTGAGGGGCCTGCGTCTAGTGAGGGCCTTCTTGCTGCGTCGTCCCATAATGGGAGGTGGAAAGGCAAGAGAGTGCGTGAGGGCAAGAGGGGGCTGAACTCACTTTTATAACAAGCCCACTTCAGAGATAACTAACCCACTCCTAAGATAACAGCATCGATCCATCATGAGGACATAACCATACTGATATAAACACTTCTTATTAGGCCCCATCTTCCAAGACCGTTGCACTGGGGATTAAGTTTCCAACACTTGAACTTTGGGGGACACATTCAAACCATAGCAGGAAGTGATGGAGTAAAAGGGTTCTGTACTATTTTACCTGTAAAAGTCAGAAAGAATATATGTGCATACACACACACATACAGATATGTATGTGTCTATATACACATAGTCATGTGTTGATTAATGATGGGGATGTGTTCTGAGAAATATGTCATTAGTCAATTTTGTCATTGTGGGGACACCATGGAGTGTATATACACAAACCTAGATGGTATAGCTTACTACACACTTAGGCTGTATGGTATAGCCCATGACTTCTAGGCTACAAACCTGTACAACATGTTACTTATTACACTGAATACTGTAGGTGATTGTAACACAATGGTAATACTTGTGTATTTAAACATACCTAAACATGGAAAAGGTACAGTTAAAAAACATAGTATTATGATCTTATGGGATGACCACCGTATATGTGATCCATGTTGACCGAAACGTTGTTATGTGGCAGTGACTATATATATATTTATATATAAATATATGTTACACATATATAAAATCTACTATCATATATATATCACACACACACTTGTGTACATAATGTATGTATGTGAGGATACTTCAAAAAGTACATGGGAAAATAGAATTAAAGGATAATACAAATCTTTCCATGAACTTTTTAAAGAACCTTTGTGTGCATGTGTGTGTGTGCATGTGTGCGTGTATGTGAGGAGATGGTTGGGAAAAAGAAGACAATGGGTTTTGTTTGGGGCATAAATATTAATTGATTTCTTCATTGATTATGCATGGAGGTTGGCCAGTGCTAGGAGCTCATCGAGGCCAGTTCTCAAGCTGCTGGCACTGTGCAATTTAAGGTACAACACAGCATCCTGCAGGTGAGCTGGCCTGATCTGTGCTCCTCGTCCACCTGACCAGAATGACAAGGAAATTTCACTGCTGTAATGTTAAAAGGTTAAATGTCAAGGTTAAAAAGTTAATGTCAAGGTTAAAATATGACTTGGCCCCTCTCGTCCAGTGTTTTAATAAAGGTAGTAGGCCTGTTCAGAGATCAGAATTATGCTTAGCAGACCTGCGGCTGCTTTTAACTCTGCAGAAGTAATTGAGATTTATGAACTCCTTATTAGCACCTTAAAACAAAATGGGAAAGTTGAAATTCCCATCCATCAAGATTAAGGAGAAGAATTTATTTTTGTTCTTAACATCTTTAATGATTTATTTTCATCCTTCTCCTTTTATATCACTTAGAAGCAATATTCCCATGAAGAGTTAAAGATGTGTTAGGAGTAGAAATGGAAAACCTAAATCTTCACTTTCAGTTCTGTAAATATGTTAAGCATTTACTATGTGCCAGAAATCCTGCCATGCTCTAGGGACAGAAAGATAAACACAATAAGGTACCTGATGTAAATCTTCACTTTCAGTTCTGTAAATATGTTAAGCATTTAATATGTGCCAGAAATCCTGCCATGCTCTAGGGACAGAAAGATAAACACAATAAGGTACCTGATCTAAGTTCTAAGCAAAGTTCTGCTGACTTAAATACATTATGTTTTTGCACCTACTAAGTGTCAAAAATTTACATTTTCTCACTTAATCTTCAAAACTATTCTTCAAGGTCACTTTGAAGAAAGATAGACTAAGTTGCCTGACATCAAACAATAATAGCCAGGATTCGATCCCAGTTCTGATTCTAAAATTTTAGGGAACCGGATTGTTCTTCTGCTCACACATGTAATCACAGACGGCTTCTGAGAACCTTTAGTTTCTGGCTTCAAGTCAAACCAAGTGGCGCTGTATGGATACCAAGAGGAAGCCGGTGTTGGGAATTTACCTGGGGAATAAGGTACCTGGTTAGATCTGCAGAGGGTGTATGTATGTGCACATACATGTGTGTGCCTGTGTATGTGCATACACACGTGTGTGCATGTGTAGAGATTTTTCTCCACTCTCATCCTGCAGTGGGTTGTGGTCTTGCTTGTGCAATTTTTCCCTGGAGTCTATTTTGTGAAATATAATTGAAATTGAAACGCCAGTGATTTTTAATCATACTTCCAATTTATATCTCATGTAACCATATGCCAGTGTTCTCAGAGTGTTACAGGGATATGAATTATACTGAAATTGGATTAGGCAAATACACATTTTCCTTAAAAAATAGATACCCAGAGCAGTAATTTGATTCCACCAACTCTAAAGATTCTCTCGGAAATACCCTGTGTATCTTATCAGCAGCTCATTGTGAATTTTCTTCTGGGCTACTTTCTCTGCCTTTTCATTTTCTTCTACAATCCACCATATTTAACAAACATTAGTAATGGTAGGAAGTCAATTTAAATCAAAACCATCCCTAAATGTAAGAAAATCAGGTTTTCAGAGGAAACTATCAAGACCCCTCTTTCAATTCTTCAATTTTGGGGGAAGCATAACAGAATGCAATTAGATACTGTTTCCCTTTCAAGTAGATACTTTAAGCTGTATCATAACTTGAGTATTTAAGCAGCTATTAGACCAGAGCTTCAGACTCCGGTTGGTTGTGAGACAGGCATTATCTTACTGTTGTATAATGACATTATAATTTGCCGAGGACACTAATGTGAGCAAACACTACTGAGGGGATGTGCTGACTCTGGAGATTGTTGGGATAATTTCTCGATACTAATAAAAGCAAAGGTTTAAACATATAACAGAAAAAGGAAGTAAGATTGGAACAAAAAGGTTCTTCCTCAAACAATTCACCAATCTCTTCTTCACTACGTCATAAGTGACAACGTGAGGTGGTTATAATTGTGGCTATTGGCACCAGATGGCCTGGGTTTGTATCCCTGCCCCACTCCTTCCCAGCTGTGTGACCTTGGCTAAGTTATTTAACTTCTCTGTGTCTCAGAAATCGTGAAAGTTTGCTCTGAGGATTAAGCGAGCTAACATATGTGAAATGTGCAGAATAACGCCTTGAATAAAATATGTATTCAGCAGATGGTTGCTATTAATGTTATTTCAGCTCAGTTTAATTGGATGTAATTGGGTGTGGTTGGTAACATGGTGGCAACCCCCTCCCCAGACCCTCCCCCCACCAAGATCTCCACATCCTAATTCCTGGAACCTGTGAAGGTTACCTTACATATAGCAAGAGACTTTGCAGAGGGGGTTAAGTTAAGGATTTTGAAATGGGGAGATTATCCCGGATTATCTGGGTGGGCCCAATGTAATTGCAAGAATCTTTATGAGGGGAAGACGGAAAGAATCCTTATGAGGCAGGAGGATCAGCTAGAGAAGGGGATATGAAGAAGGAAGCAGAGAGTGGTGTGATTGCTGGCTTTGCAGAAGGGAGGGGTCAAGAGCCAAGGAATCCGTGCAGCTTCTAGAAGGTGGAGAAGGTAAGGAGAGGAAGTTCCCACAGGAGCCTCTAGAGAGAGCACAGCTTTGCCAGCTCTGTAAGATAAGGGCTGTAAGATAACACATTTGTATTGTTTTGGCCAGTAACTTTGTGGTAATTTGTTACAACAGCCGTAGGAAGCTAATACACTGCGCTCTTCCCAAACATTCAATGGTTTCTTACTGACTATGACTTGTAAGCCACATTTTCTATTGCACCCACATATGAGTGTTGTTCTACAGTAAAATGAATTTATTTCCTTTTTCTTTTTCTTTTTTTTTTTCTTTGTCTTTTTTCGTGACCGGCAACGGATCGCAACCCTCAGTGTCGTGCCCGTACCAGACAGGGACCGGCAACAGGATCGCAACCCTCGGTGTTGTGCCCGCACCTCGCTCAGCCAGTGAGCGGCCGGTCTGTATGTGGGATCTGAACCCTCGGCGGGAGCGCTACAGTGCGCCACCGGGCTGGCCCTGATATTTCCTTTTTCTAATTTGCCTCCTGTCCTACCATCTCTTCATAACCCCATATGCATTTTGGCTTTGCTTGGAAAGTTATTTTTTTCCTCTTCCTCTATCATAATTATTTCCTGTTCCTCAAAGCCAAATCCACAGTCTTTCTATTTTAGTTGGCCCTTTATTCTGGCTCAGAGATCTGCCCTGCTAAGCCTAGCAATGTGCAGACCAAGCTGATTAGTACAAAATAGCCAAAGCATGAGTAGATTGAACATTGAGCCTCTGTTATTGTCACACTGTGTAGATGCATGAGAGCCTATTGCTGACCCCAAGCTTCTGGGGAATTCTCTACCTCTCAGACCCCAGGGGCTGAGCTTGAGACACTGAGTCCATGGCTTCAGGGACCCCAGGCCTGGACATTAGCTATGCATCCTGGTTCCTGTGAGGCCAGCCTGGCTGCTGGTGCTGGTCTCCTGCCTTACGTCCCCAAGCAGCAGCTGGGGATCTCCTTGCCTGCTCGTGAACCCCCGTCCCTCCTCCTCCCCTTCCCACACACAGTCCTCCCCCCTTACAGAGCTCCAAGTTTTCCCCTCACTTTCAGGATCAGAATTATTCACCTCAACAGGGCTACTGGCCATTA
>NW_007731411.1:36914-38917 GCF_000696425.1 Galeopterus variegatus | reverse complement strand
TCCTTTCTCTCTGAAGATTAAGGTCAGTCTAGGACAGATATCGTCATGGCCTAGGAATCAGAGTCAATCTCTGAAGGGGAATGGGTGCTCCAAAATAGTTCAGCTCAGAGAGCAAAAGTGAAGAAACTGAAGAGAGAGGACAAAGTTTACCTAAGGTCACAAAACAAATTTATGACCGGATTCATGACTTGGTCCTTAGTCCTCATCTGCTTTCTGGTAGTACATGGTGACCAACTCTTATTTTCTTTACTTCTATCTGATTCTGTCAACTCTTTTTCTAGATGTATCCAGGAAATGTCTAGCACCTTGAGACCTCAATTCCCAGATCCTAAACTTGAAAATGATAAAGAAGTTCCACATTTTGAACAGAACCTGACTTCTGTTCAAAATTAACTATGTTAATTATTTTTAAAAGATCTTTATAAAGTACACAGAACATTCTTTCAAGTTTCTATCAGAAATTTAATCACGTTGTCTTTGTTTAAGGAGGTGGAAACTAATGTAAACTATTTCTAGGCATATTCAAAGTATANTTGTCTTTGTTTAAGGAGGTGGAAACTAATGTAAACTATTTCTAGGCATATTCAAAGTATACGTGCACACACACACATTCTGATCAGTGCAGAGAGCAATAAGGCTCTTACTTCTACAAATGTGAACTCTATATTTCTGTGGACTAAGGCAGGGGGATATTCATAGAGAGAAAAATTACCTGTAAGAATGCTCTCCAGAGAGTTGGCTTACCTTTGCTTGTTGGGACCCAAGTATCAATGCAGAACCACATATGGTTTGGATATGGTACTTCCAAATCTTGACCCTTTTTGTCTATGTCCTCTCTCTCTTTCTGGAAATCCAAACTGATCGCATTGAGAAAAATTAACTGTTCAGATGATAAGCTCTTTTCTTCACAAACATGGGTTAAAAGCTAAAGATGATAGACGGTTACCAACCTATGCCTCAGCAAATGTTTTTAGTAAGATATCTGCAGAAAAGTGGCTAATTTATGCTAATAAGAACAATACTATGTTTAGAATTCCCCCTTTGTTAGTTAGTGATTTACATTTGAGGAAGTTGAGCCACCAAACAGTTTTCTACTCCTAAATTACCCCACTACTGATCCAACAGAAGCTGTCTTATGTAAGCTCAGAGATGGCATAGGAAATCAACTCAGCAGACATTTACTGAACACCTTCCAGGAGCCAGGCACTGTGGCATGTTTTAAAGAGTGACTGAGACGAATAGAATATTGTGTCTCTTCTCAAGGAGTCTGCAGGGCAAGCCTGTAACTTCAGATGTTTAATAAATGTTTATGCAATGAATGAAGGAGATTTAATTGAGGGGCAAGACCTGTAGAAAGAATTGTAATGCTGTTTGATAAAACTGCTAGCAGGATATACGCAGGAAGTACAAATACAACACAGAAGAGAGTGATGGAGTTGGGGCAGGGGCAAGGCATGGAGGAGGACAGCAGAGAAGACCTCAAGAGGAAGTTACTCCTGAGTTATGTTGGAAAAGATGAATAGAGGATTCTCCTGCGGAAAAGGTTGGGTGGAGTCCGGGAAATCTTGGCCTTCAGCGTTTTCGACCTAATTTAACGTTACTTCTCTTCCTTAGAAAGCTGTATCTGCAGACAATCCTCCTTGAAGTTGCTCTGTCCCTCTTTATGCATCTAAAGTGGATACAGTACACTTTTTCCTTTGACCACATAACAAAGAAACTAATTCGTGCATTACCAATGGGATTGTAAGGTCCCAAATCTCTTAAGCTGCTGCTCTTTTGAAAAGTTTTTTTTTTCCTTTTTTTTTGTCTTTTTTCGTGTCTTTTGAAAAGTTTTAATGTGCTCTTTTATCACCAAATTTGTTTTTTACATCCCATTTACTGGCTACAGTGGCTTAAAGTATTTTTTTTTTTTTATTTCTAAAAGTTTTCTGCAAGTTTTACGTCACAAGAAATCTACCGGAGATAGTTGAATTTATGCATCATCACTTGTCGAGAACTTCTAG
>NW_007731411.1:35145-35997 GCF_000696425.1 Galeopterus variegatus | reverse complement strand
TCTTTTGAAAAGTTTTAATGTGCTCTTTTATCACCAAATTTGTTTTTTACATCCCATTTACTGGCTACAGTGGCTTAAAGTATTTTTTTTTTTTAATTTCTAAAAGTTTTCTGCAAGTTTTACATCACAAGAAATCTACCGGAGATAGTTGAATTTATGCATCATCACTTGTCGAGAACTTCTAGTCTCTCATTAAACTGGTAATAAACAGAAAGGCCATGCAATGACACAAGAGTAATGATGGTCATGATAATGGTAATGATACTAAAGATAAGCATGAAACTAAGTAATTTTCTTCAAATAAATTAATTCTCATATCTTAGTAAAATTCCTGTGGGCATCTTTCAAATTAAAAACAAATGTGGAACTAAGCCAGTTTTATTTCCTTTGCAAACATGTTTGTTCGCAGACTGTGTTAAGTCTGTTGTGTCTTTGTTAAGACTGTGGTGTCTGGATATCATTAATGGAGAACTTGGAGTATTAATACAAATCCCCAGTAATCCAGTGGGTTATGGGCAGACCTGGTCAGTATTTAAAAGAGATTTTTTTTTTTTTCTAGAAAATCTCTTTCCTGAAAGTGAAGACATCCTAAGTAAAGTGTCTTTAAGTTGCCTAGTGCTTACCAAAACCTGTCTCTTTTTCTTAATATTTACCTTCCCTTCATGGAAGTAAAGGCTGATAGAAAACTTGTTTTTCTTGGTATTCTCCTGGATGTATTTTATTCCTGCCTTTTTGAAGTCTTGATGCCTCAATATAATTGCACCCCTCTTCTTGTACATCACTTAAAGATATGTGATCTGAACATAGCTAGGCATGTGCTATCCATATTTTATAATACAAGAAAACTGTTTC
>NW_007731411.1:33101-34343 GCF_000696425.1 Galeopterus variegatus | reverse complement strand
TTTTTTTTTTTTTTAATGTAAATTGGCTTTTTTTCCCTCAAAAACAAAAATGAGGAATTGAAATATACAGGGCACATTTTAAAACCTTCCATTGCATAAGCTGAAAGCTCTGGAAATCTCCATTTTTGTCATATAAATTTTGGGAATGAGCTTAAAGATTTTTATTCTGTAGGTGGTACCAGTGGGTACCCTTGCAGTCACATCAAAATCAGAGGAGAGATAACTGCCTCAGGCAAAAGAAAGGGGAGAGGAGAGGAGCACTGGGATGAGAAGATACTTGATGGGGGACTGGGGAAATATTTAAAGATCCAGTTTGATGAGATCCCTAAAGTGCTCCAGCAGTCAAAGCTGTTTGTTTGTGTGCCTTGGGGTTTGGATGTTCAATTGGGATATGTTCTTTTGTTCTCAGATATTTTTAAACTTGATGCTTATGTTTCTTAAGTCCTTTGATTGTTGCATTTCAAAGTCCCTACTTTTTCACAAGGGATATATTAATTTGGACTCTTTTTAGTGGGTTCCTTTAATTCCAGGGTGTTGTTTCTTTGGCTGACTTTTTCAATNTGTGATCTGAACATAGCTAGGCATGTGCTATCCATATTTTATAATACAAGAAAACTGTTTCATGCCAAGTTCATAAAATTATTTCAATTTCCCTTACGTGACAGAAGTACCATTTTAACTATTATTGGGTAATTTTCCACAACAATGTGAATCTTAAAAAAATTTTAAGATCGTTAAATGATTTAAATTGATTATGTAAGCACTAAACTCCCTTTATTTTCCAGACTTATTTTTCTTTACTTCTATCTGGTTCCACCAACTTTTTTCTAGTTGTAGTCAGAAAATGTTCAGCAACATTTGACCTTGAAATTTCAGATTCTGATATTAGCATTTCAAATTCCAGATCTCACATAGAATTTAATTTTAAAATGCGTGTATGTAGCTTGTTCAATGATGGACATGGTGAAATAATATTTTTTATTTTTATTATTCAATATTTTCTTTCTATATATTGTTTATTTACTGCTTCAAGATTTCTAGATACTTCGGTTAAAAAAACAAGGTACTTAAGGTATCTTGTGGTAGAGCATTGTTGTTGTGACTGAAATTCAAAAAAGCCTAATATTTTTTAAAAGAAATTAGAGAAGCGAGTCATCCTCCTGAGTGAAGAAAAGTGAAGGTTTTTTTTTTTTTTAATGTAAATTGGCTTTTTTTCCCTCAAAAACAAAAATGAGGAATTGA
>NW_007731411.1:30431-31388 GCF_000696425.1 Galeopterus variegatus | reverse complement strand
TTGAGTAGCTCATTCTGGTTTTTCTCTGCTCTAATATTGTAAGTTCTGCCTCTCCTCTCTATTCTACCAGAAGTCCTTTTTCTGGTTCTTGGATTTCTACAGAACAATTAATTCCTCTTTGCATATTTGACAACAGAACTAAAAGTCAACCCTGGGTCTTATTTTAAATTTACTCTGAATTTATTCAGTCCCCATTTTACCTGATTTTCAACTTTTTCACTAACCTTATTACTCTAGCATAGAAAGGATTTGACAGCACAGGATATGAGTTTGACTAGCTGGTGGGAGGTATACCATAGGGATGATAGCTTTTATACAAAGAAGGGTTTGCAGAAGTCTTGCAACTTTTTAAGATATGCAGTGATCTGATTTCTACTGAAAAGATTTCAAGATTCCCTGCTAGGGAACCTAATAGGAATTGTGGGTTGGCACAGCTCTAATTTGTAAACTAGTATTTCTGGGAGATGAAGACAAAATTTTGACAACAAGCGTGTTAAAGGTGAAATGCAGAATAAACTACAATATATTTGTAGACATTCTTACAGATATACAATACCCATCCAATGGAAGGCATGCCAGTTGGCTCATAAGATACTAAAAAATAAAAAAAAAAAAATCCTTTGAAGGCAAAGGAATGGGAACATTTATGTCCAAGAAAGGTAAGTTTTTAAACCAAGCAGCATGACATAGTGTTCAGATCTCAACTCTACTCCTTAGTAGTTCTGTAAAATGCAGCAAATTGCTTCATGTTTCACATCTTCAACGACTGTATCAGCAATAATAAAACAAAAGTGTGAATAGATAATATTACCAAATTGATAGTCATATGGTCTATATCAAATAATAAATGTTATCACTGGACAGTTGCTGGTAACTGGTAGGAGCACAGATATGGCTATATTTCCTCCCTACTCTAAAGTGCTGTGCTGAGCTGGCTGGTCAGCTCAGTTGGTTAGA
>NW_007731411.1:26712-30069 GCF_000696425.1 Galeopterus variegatus | reverse complement strand
TGTTCTGGCCAGCCACCTAAATGAATGAATGAATGAATGAATGAATAAATAAATAAATAAAGTTCTATGCTAGTTGTTCCTTTATTTCACCTATAACTAAGAGATGGGTGGGGCAGAAATTATTATCCACATTTCCTTATGGGCAATCTGAAACACAGAGCTGTGATGTGACTACCACGCAAGCATATAGCAAAGATACATTTAATTCCGTGTCTAATAAGTGCATAAAGGTCATTTTTTTCATACTACTAGCTTCAGAGCTCTTATAAGAGGAGATTAAATTAAAATTTCCACAGAAACAACAGAAACATAGTATGCAAAAAAATCAAAGCCAAACCACCAAATGCAGAGTTTATAAAATAAATGGGTGAGAACTGGTTCTTGGACCTTGGATTCATCAATTATATCAGACATAGAAAAAGGAGTCAGAATGGCTCCCACTCCTACTCATGAAAGGGAAAACACTATGGGAATTGCTTTGCCACTGCAAGCAACTAGAAGACCCATCAAAATACATGAAATGATTGCTTTAAGATATTTGACAACCAGGCTGTGCAAAACTGTGTGATCTTCCTTCTGAGAGAAGGGAAACGAGATATATGAGACCCACAATCACCCCAACTTTGTGCCTGGAGGCACTTTTTAGGTCCCAGCAGAGGGAATAGAAGCCTCCAATGACCCCAGAATTTCCTTGAATTGAGAAGACAGAGATTGACATCTTAGGCAGCTGGAGTTTTGGAGGCAGAGCATTTGAGAGGAGGGAGCTGAGAAGACCTGCAACAGGATCCCCTAGAAGCTCTGTCTGAATACTGAGGTGTACATGTATGGGGCAAAACTCCATGAGGCTGAGCAATTCCAGGAGCTCACAGAGGGCTGGGAATAGTTTGCATTCCCACCAGCACAATGAAGAGACCTTATGAAACACAAGTGAGTAAAGAGCTCAGAAGAGTGAGTAAAGTGCTAAGGCATAACCTTAGCACCTAAAGCAGTGTCATTACTTAGGTTTAGACCCGAGGCTGCTCTAGAGGCTCCCTAATAAACTTACAAACAAGCCTTGAAAGGACCAAGCTAATCTCAAGCAATGTGACAAAATCCAGCGTGCAACAAGCTCACAATGTCTGATGTCCAATCATAAATTACTTGGCATGCCAAGGAGACAAAAAAAAAAAAAAAAAAAAAAAAAAAAAAAAAAAAAAAAAGAACTAAAACCAGGAAAAAAGGACGTTATTATGATGAAACAGTAAATATATGTGACATTTTCCTGAGAAAGAGAAGTTGCTTTGCTGTGAGTCTCTACCTTCTCGACACCAAAAGAGAACGGAAGGAAAAGGTGGGGAGACCTCCTCAACATCAAGCCATGGGAGTGTGTGTGGGGTTGGGGGAAGGGGAGGGATCCACTTGGAGAATTGAAAGAATTCCCTGCAGTTGAGACACCAAAGGACAGATGCCTGAGAAAGCTCAAGTGTCCTGGGCAGTAAGACAATGGAGACTGACTTGTAAATGATGTTTCTCCAGAGCCTCAGAGCAATAGAATTGTGAGTGTTTTCTGTGGATCAGTTATGGTGACATAAAAGAGAAAGCCAGTGTTTGTCATTNTTGGGGGAAGGGGAGGGATCCACTTGGAGAATTGAAAGAATTCCCTGCAGTTGAGACACCAGAGGACAGATGCCTGAGAAAGCTCAAGTGTCCTGGGCAGTAAGACAATGGAGACTGACTTGTAAATGATGTTTCTCCAGAGCCTCAGCAATAGAAGTGTGAGTGTTTTCTGTGGATCAGTTATGGTGACATAAAAGAGAAAGCCAGTGTTTGTCATTTTGTTTTCTGTCAAATAAGCCACCCTAGGGAGCCAGAGTGTTTCCAGCAAGAGGTGAATGCCAGCGTCTGCGGAGCTGAAAATGAAGTTGCAGTGACCACGCAGGCAAAAGATGTATTTATTGTTTAGGTTAAAGGACCGTGTGGGGAGATCTCCACCATGGGATTTCCCAGCAAAATGACCTGAAAATAGAGACTTGTCTCTGACCATCAGTCAAAATAGAAAGTAAGAATTCTTACTTGGCAGGTAAGAATTTTCCTGTTGATACTGGAGGACGGGGTCAACCCACCTGTCCTCTTACCAGGTTTTGGACTCTGCTACAGGAGAGAATTCAAGAACAGAGTCACAGGAGAAAGTGAGAACACATTCAATGTAATGGATAAGAGATACAGATTTCACAGAGAAAGTGTGGCCCTGCTCCAGAGACTGAGCAGGGCCTGCGCCAAGTTTAATACAAAGGTGAGAAGTACACATTCACAGACAAAGTGCACGCTGGCTCTAGAGTGAACAACAGCCTGCTAAAGGCAAGTTTGACAAAAAGAAAGAAAAACACAGCTCTGGGGAAGTGTAGGTTGGTCCCAAGAGAGTGAAAAACAGCCTTGACTCCTACCAAGATTCAGCTTTTATAGTTTCACTATCTAATACACATTCATGCTTTTTAGTGAATATTCAGCTAAGGGGATGTACCCAGTTATGTAACATAGTCTTGTACATGCTCAATTGGTTTCTTTTAGAGCATGCTCATTGGTCAAATTCTATCACATGCACCCGACATAGTCAAGAATATTCTGTGCTCTTTGGCACCTCCACTGGAAGTTCATCCAAAGGACAAACTCCCTTCCACTGAGCATACTTGGTCACTGGGGTCACATAAGTCTGTATAAATTCCTTTTACTGAGCATGCTTAGCTACTAGAATTATATAACTCCTTTCTACCAAGCATGCTCATCATTGGATTTGCCTAAGTCTGCCCCTTGTGGTCTCAATCTCCCCATGTTGGTACCAAAAATAGGGACAATAAGCAACAGTAACTTTCCTCCAGGGGAGGGCCTAGAAGAGAGACCTGAGACCTTGGGGAATGGCTTGAAATCCAGAGGTGTGTCCTAAAATCTGGACCCAGGGAAAATGAGCACCTCCTATCTCACTATCAGCTATCTCTTCCCCTTCTACCAGTTTTCACTGCCTAGGTGGCAAGAGTAGTTGGCTAGCATGGAAGGAGATGAGTGGAGAAGAGCTGGGCTCATCATAACCTCTTTCCTTAGAGGGAGACACCGATAGCTACAGGTCTTAACCTGAGGGAAGAGGGAGAAAAGTCCAACCGTTAATTAATATCTTGAACTGGGTACGTTCTAACTTTTGAATGAAGCTGGATTTATGATTTAAGATGAGAGAGTCTGTCATGTATGAATAAAAGAGAAAGAGGCAAGGAATCTCCCCAATTTCATTTTAATATCAGGGAAGATGAGCTCTATTGTATACATCTTAAAGGGGCAGCAAGAGATGAGCAAAATGGACACAGAACTCTGCAGTCAATAGACCAATTA
>NW_007731411.1:1438-25899 GCF_000696425.1 Galeopterus variegatus | reverse complement strand
CACTCACTATGTGCATTCTAAACCTTACTGCGGGTGGAGATCTGTGACAAGAAACAGTCCTCCCCTGAAGGATCTTGCACTCTGAAGGGAGAAATAGTCTTGTAAACAAAACACTTGGAATATCTGTGATATCAGCAACAATGCCATGTTATCTAGAGAAATTGATTTGTTTGGGCCCACAGAATGATATTCTTTATTATGATAAATAACCAAAACTTTCTTTGGGAGAAGGGGTAAGAAAAGCTTGTGATTTTTGTTAGGTTTATTTTTAAGAAGCTTAATAAACAGTGTGCCCCCTGCTGACAGGGAGCGCTAGTCCTTGGGGAAGAGGCAAAGCAAGTTGCATAAGGATTCTGGGGTCCCACGAAAGGGAAGAAGTTGCTACTTCACCCTTTTCTCCCTTTAGGCTGGATAAACTCTGGAGTTCATGTGTAGTTAATGGGTAGGGATGGGGTAGAAAGAGCAGGGGAGAAGGGTATGAAAACCTCAAGTGAAAGACATGAATTCTTTGAAGGAAGATTGAAGGGCTAATGGGAAAAACACTAGAGATGTGATTATNAGCTAAGAGAGAGAGCCGGTGGCCAGGCCACGAAGCTAAGGACTTTGGATATTATACCAAGGTCCCCTGTGATGGAAAACTTGAAAGATTCTGAGCACAAGAGAGTCCAATCAGATGTTTGCTTTAACAATAATATAAAGTAACCTACCTGCTAGGTTGATAATAGACTGTTAATGACAAGGCTGGAGCAGAAAGAACAGTTAAGAGTCCATTTCAGGATTCCAGGTAAAAGATGACAGTGCCTTGGACTAGGAATGTACTTATATACAATTATAAACAAGCAACAAATAGTAGGATTGGGCTGCATTTTAAAGGTAGTTCCTATAGGATTGTTGATGAATTGGATGTGGAGAGTGAGGGAAAAAAGAAAGCCAGGTTGAGCAATGGGTGAATTGATAGACATTTACTTTGTCTGGGAAACACTGCGGGCACAGCAGGTTTGCAAGGGAAACTGAATGATTCTACTTGGCTGAAAAAATAATTTTAGGAGAGCAATTAAATAAGCAAAAGGAGGTGGCAGTTTGAAGTACAAACCTCGAGTCAGAGGAGAAATCTTGTTGAAGATACGAAATTGGGAGTTGCCAGCATATGGAAAACTAGTATTGAAAGCCAGACTCTGGATGAGGTCACGTGGCCTAAGGCATGTGAAAGATTGGAAATTGAGGAGCAAAAGGAGTAAGGCCTGGAACACCCCAACATTTAGAGAACAGGAGGATAAGAGGATCCAGCAACATGTGGGGTAACAAGGTGGAAAGGAGAATAGCGAAATATTTCTCCAGAAAGTCAAGGAAGAAATGTTTCAAAAAGTTGGAAGTGATCGATTGTGTCAAATGCTGCTCTGATTGAGATAAGGACTGAAAATTGACCATTAAATTTAGCAATAAGGAGATATTGATGATAACTGTCTCAGTGGAGTGATGGATATAAAGCCTAATTGGAATGGTTTCAAGAGAGAATGGAAAAAAAAATGCTGAAGGAAGTTGGAACAGAAAACTGCTGTAAAGGGGAGCAGAAAAACCAGGAGGGAGATGGAATCAAAGATTATTTTTTGAATGGTAGGAGACCTTACAGTATGCTTATATGTAGATAAAGATAAACCAACAGCAGGAAAAATATGGTAAAATAGAAAAAAAAAAAGAGAATTGCAGAAGTGTTGTCCTTGAGTAGATGGGAAAGGATGTGATCCAGGGTCTAAGAGAGGGGCTGGCACAAGCGAGGAGTATAGACAGCTTGTTTCCTGCCACACTCGTGTATGGGCGTAGCCTGGGCTGATGTTTCCGAGCTGTGCACTGTTGTGATGTTTCTAGTTGTTTAGAGCTGTCTGTCCAGATAGGTCAACACCATGTTGAACCAGTTGTTAAAATTCTGTGAAATCATAATTTGATACAATATCAGGCAGGTTTACAGATTCAGTGCTTGGAGAATGCAGGTGCTTCTTGAGGTGGTTCTAGTTTGTTAGTGAAATAAGCAGTGTCAGCAGCTGAGAGGGAGGAAGAACTAGAGTGTTTTGAGGTTTGAGAAAGAAGAATTCGGTGTGAAATAGCAACCTTGGAGAATGAGAGAGCAAATGGAAATATACTTGCACTTGGGAGCAGCACTGAGGCATGCTTGATGTTAGTGACCACGAATTGGCACTGAGATCCATCGGCATGAAACTGCCTTTTTTTTTTTCCATCTAGTTTTGTTTAGCTGCTTAAATGTGGGCACAGAGTAGACTGAGATCTGAGCTTAACCAAGGTTGGCCCATTGCCAGATTAGAGAGAGAGGTGCAAGAGAGTTGAGGGTTTATACAAGACACCAATTACAATGCACCAGAAATCGAAACCAGAAGTGAGGACATCAGGTGTAAGGACATAAGGATAGTGAAAAGGTGATAAGGCCAATGGTCTTGAGCTTTTCCTGAGGTCACAGACCTTTTGGAATCAAGCTACTGAAGGAAGTATGGGGGGAAGACATGTGGACGGAGACTGAGTGAGTTAAAACAGTAAGGAGTATGGACTTTATTTTATTTTATTTTTTAATTTGTTTTATTTATTGTGGAAGAAGTATGTTATGAACACTGACAAGGTCTTAGGGTTAACAACGGGAGTTACTGATAGAGTAGAAATGGAGTTTTGGAGGCAACAGATAAGAGACAAGTTTGTTGGTTTGGTTAACTACCTGGATTTTCAAATCACCATAAATGAAAATAGGGATTGAGGAGGCAAGACAGAGTGTGACCTGGGAGTCATCAGCAGATAAAAGGGAGTGACAGGGAGTTCATGGACGACCTCACAGGGAAGTATAGTAGATGAGATAATTTGCATGAAAGTAGATGAGGGTTTTAGGCAAGATAAAGGAATAAAATCAGGAAATTAATGGGGAGCCTAGGGAATGCTTAATGCCAACTCCATACCTTGTGATAAGAAGGGTGCAGGAGGGGAACAGCCCCACTAGCTAGTTAGGGGCCATGAGTCTGGAATTTCTTGCTCAATGTGTTCAGTAAACTGCAGAGAATGATCAGGGAAATCAAAATTACACTAACCCAGGTTCAAATGCCACCTCCTCCAGTCACTAGCAGTGGTCAAGTTACTTAGTAATCTCACTGAACATCTTCACCTCCAACATGGTTTTGGAGATCAGATGAGCAAATGCGTGGGAAGCTGCTGTTCCAATTGTGAAGCCTTTATAAAGTTGAGGTATTCTGCAGCAGATCTCTCCTCCCACCTGCCTGTCCAGACACTGTTCTTGTAATTCTCAGTTCAGGCCCCTCTCACCTATTGATGTGCATGTTAGTTGTGCCTTTGATAATTTATTCAAATCATACTTGGCCTATTTTATGCTGAGTCTTGTGGAGATGAATGCAGTCTAAGACTTCAAAGGCTTCCAACGTGTGGACCCTGTTTTTGATGATTACAACCCCTGATGTGTGAGTAGCCACTTAACAACACATCTGCACAACTATCACTTCATCTGATCTCTACATTGCAGCTTTAGAAAGAGAGTTCAGAGAGCCTGACTTGCCCAAGATAACAAGTGAAATCCAGTCACACGGCCCTGACTCCCCAGCCTCTGCCCTTACTTCTGATAATACGGTTGTTTATGTATGTTTTATAAAAATAAACTTCTGCCTTAGGCAATTGCCTCTTTCCTATATTCTTTATGGTGAACTCAATCAGTTGAAGAAACAAGTTCGCCCAAGGAAGTCTTTGAAGAAAAGTAGAAGAAAAAAAAAAAATGCTGCTCAGTCAATAGGAAGGTGAGATTATGTGTGAAAAAGCTTTGAGAACTGAAATGCAGTATAAAAATGTAAGGTGGATCTTTTTTATAGACAGGATGATACAGTGAAGGTTAGAAAAGCCCAAACCAACCTAACTGTGTGACTTGTAGCTATACCGAGACTCTCTCTTAGCCTCTATTTCCTGATCTGCAAAATGGAATCAGTAATACATTCCCTACAGGGTTGCTGTGTGGCTCAAATGTCATAATAGACAAGAGTATTATTTAAATAGAAAAGTGGTTTACCAAAAACGGACCTCAATACTTTTGTACTTTATAAAAAACAGCCTCCAGACTATCATATCCAGGAAGTGTTGTGTTACAAGTGGTGGCCAGTTTAGGGAAGAGTTTTCAAAGCAAGTGGCACCTCCTGGGACCACTGTAGATTCACTATGCTGGTTTCCATTCCTTCTGACCACTGCTGGTTAGTGGTGAGAGATGCAAATGTGCAGGGGCAGGTTTGGCCTCCAGGGAGCCTAAATACCACTTCCAGAATACGTGCCACTATACCCTGTGTTTTTTTTTCTCTCCTTTCTGTTCAACAAACCCATTCACATAGAGAGGTAGATGACTGATAGAGAGCCAAGACTGCAAGTGCAGATCCTACATAGGGGATCTGCACTTCAACGTGGGATGCAGCCTTGATCTAAATCATTGCTTCTCTAAAGGTAGATTTGAATTCAGAAGGGATTAAATTTGGGGGAGACATTTTGAAGAGGGGTTGGGAGAGGGGGAAGAGACTTCCAAGATCCCTGAAACCATATTGTTGATCCTGCCTTTGCGTTGGCCATGTCTCCATCACCCAGCATAGGAAGGGTACACAGCTGATTCTCCATAAAGGCTTTGCTGTTAATTGATCTATAGAGAAAAATAAAACTGTTTTTGTGGTCATTAAAAAGCAGCTGTACAGAATTCAGGACATGATTCAAGTTGCAGGTCCACAGAATGTGTCACTACTGCATTTTGTGTCCTACATTCTATTACAAAGGGGTGCTTTTATTTTCTTTGTAAATAACTTAAATATCTTCAAGTCATTTATAGAGCATATTTCACCTTTGAATGTCTTTTGCATTGAATGTCCCCTTTTTTTTGGCTGCCTTCATGACTAAGCATAGACCACCCAAGACATTGTTGCAGGATACCAGAGAACACTTTTTGTTTTTTTCCTGCATTTCCTCACTTAGGGGATAAATTTTTCTCTTTCCAATACTGTGCTATACACAGTTGAGCTTGGTGCTTTTGCTGAAAATTATGAGTCATTTTTCATAAACAGGGATTGTCAAAAGTGCTTGATTTGCATTATAACAACAACAAACACAGAAAAAGCCCTAAACTGAATGAGCTCCAAATTTCCAGATGTTTTACAAAGAGATGGGGTGAAGGATCACTGAAGAAATCTTTTGGTTTTTTAGGTCTCAGGTTTTTTCATGTTTAAAATTAGGAGGGTAAAAGGAGTACAATAGCTGTACAGACAATCTCACAAAAATCATCTCATGGTTATTGGGCAATATAATTTTCAGGTGTTACATTATTCTTTTACTGTTCCTGAAGATATATATGGCTATTAGCACAGTCTATTTTATAGGTTTTTTAAATCATTATGCCTCAAAAATAAATTCTTTTTTTTTTTTTTAAGAAAAGAACATCATATATACAGTGGTGAAATTAGAATGTTTTAAATATCAGTAAAATAATATCCAGTAGTGCAGACAATTTTTTAAAAAGCCAGAAAAAAACCCAGTTCAGACCGTGCTGGGTGATTCTGTTTCTACTGGAAATGTGCTATTTTTTGAGGTAGGCTGAAATTGAGTTTAGGAGCTCTCCATGGTCCTGCCTCAGGAATTGAGGAAATTGAAAAGTAATGATGTTTATTTGACATTTATTGATTTCAATGTGTACTTTTTCCATGGGAATTTCTCATGGAGGAGGGCTGATCAGAGAATCAGAAAACTCATGTTCTAATCTAACATCATCTTGAAACACATCTTTAATGAGCACACATTTTGTAGCAACTCAAATACAATTATCTTGCAGAGTGAGGACTATGGTCTACATTTCATATTAAAGATAATATGAGTCTCAGAAATTTTAAGTAAATTACTCCTGTTTACAATGATAAAGTATTGCATCTGGAATTCAAGCCCAGATATGCATGAGTCTGAAATCTTTGAACTAGTTATCACAATACATCATTAATAAACAAACAAATCTGCCATTTATTCCATAACTACCAAAAACTCAATAATGTATAACACACTTTAGAATGGTTTTTCTTTTCAATACTTAGAATAATGCCATAGGTAATAAAACTAAATGCCACAGAGATTAGGTAATTTGATCAAAGTCAAGTGGCCAGTTTGTGGGAGAGCTGTGATTCAAACTCAGCTCTTATGAACTACAAAATGTGTACTATTTACACTACAAAATAAGCATCTTCACACAGGAATCTCAGCAGCGCACATCTTGAAGATTAGTGATTGGGATCTTGGAATCAAGGCAATTACCGAGAAGTGGTAACTGGGGCATAGGAGGACATGTCCACTGGTGTTGAGTCCAGTATGCAGCACTGGCGCTGTCTGCATGCTGTCTGCCTGCTAAAGTTGTGCAGTGTTAACAGGGAAGAAGTGAGGAGCTTGTCTTCCCTTCTGTTTATGACAGATGACAGAAAGGGCTCTGTATAGAGGTGGTCTCCTGAGTTTGAAAATCCTACAGAAGAGAGACCCTGAGGTTCAGAGCAGGGCTGCACTCCTTTGGCCTCAGCAAGCCCCTTCTAGAAAAAGAACCATTTTGGTCCGTCTTTGGGCAGTGCATTTTTCAGACTGTTCAAGTACTTCAAACTAAATTTGAAAGCCTGCTTGAATAATGTGAATAAACAGATGCTTACTGATAGATAAAAATCTGTATTATACTGCAGAAGTGGCACTAGACTGGGAGTTAAGAATCCTCCTGCTCCCAGTTTGCCATTTTCTTTTTCAGCGTGAGCTTGCATAACTCACTTTTCTCTGGGTCTGAATTTATCTATTTGTAAAATAAGACATGATTAGGTAGCATGGCCAACTCCTTATGACCAAATCCTAGTTTTCCCAGGATTCCAGTTTTAAAATAAGTCCCACTTCCAGGGAGCCCCCTCACTCTTGGGCGAACCAGAATAATTACTCCCCCCGACATTTAGGTTGTGTGATATTAATGTGCCTTTCAAATTGGCCCTAGTCCTTCCCTCTCTGGTCTTGAGTGTCCCATTTGAAAATTCTAGATTTGGATTTACTGAGGGCACTGAGGCCTGGGGTGACTGGGGTGACCAACCATCCTGGTTTTCCTGGGGCTGTTCCAGTTTTGCCACTTCAAATCCGATATCCTTAGAAATCCCTCAGTCCTGGGCAAACAGAAACAGTTGATCACCCTGTGACAAGGCTTCCGTCAGCTCTAACCTGCTACAGCCCCATGACACAGGCTCAGCCCAATGTACGACAATAGGTTTGACCTGACCTAACTGGCCTAATTACCCCCTGGCTCTCAAGACTTTGTGAGTAAGAGGCTGAACTGGCAGGGTTAAGAGGCTCATGGTTAAGATCTTCAAAGTTTCCTCTTCCCAGGCAAATCTATACAAGACTGTTTAAGATGACAACAATCAAACCAATGCCCTGACTTCACACATGCATTTACACAGGAAAATATAAAAGCTCACACAATGTTCTAATGAGGAGCTTCGTTCATGCTCAAGAGAAAGAGTACTGAGTCTCGATCATGATGCGGGTTGAATTATTTTATTGATTGTTGGAAGATAATTTTATGGTCCTTAACTCAGCAGCTGGTGTTATAAAGGGGAGTTGTGGTAGCACTTCCAAGGCAGAGATCAGTATAGGCCAGCTGCTTTGGTTACCTTTAGAATTCCTTGGGGCTACGGTAGAAATAGCTAGGACTGGAGGCAGAAAAACTGGGATCACACAGTGGCTCCAGCAATTACCAAACTTGGGCAACTCAGTGGCTATCTTTGGGCCTCAGATCAAAGATCCTCACTATCCATCTATCTACAGTGATAATAGTGCTGTGGTAGATTATATTATTTTTCAAAGTGTTCCCTGCCTCTCTGGGGTGTCTCTCTTTGAGGAGACACTGTTTGTGTGAGGACGATCCGTTCTACCCCACTGACATCAAGCTTAGCTGTGTGGTGTGCTTTGGCTACGGGTGCAGCAGAAGGTTTGGAGGGTAGTATGTGCTTTGCCATCACCTCTTTTCTGTCTGCAACAAGACCCACAGATAAGTCTGCTGGACTGCCCTAACAAAGCACCAAAACTAGGTGGCTTAAAACAAAAAGAATTTATTGTCTCATAGTTCTGGGGGCTAGAAGTGCAAGATCAAGCTGTCTGGACAGTTGTGAGTTAGAATCTGTTGCCTGACTCTCCCCCAACTTCTGGTGGTTTGCTGGTGATCTTTGACACATCTTGGCTTGTAGGAGCGTCACTGCGATCTCTGCCTTCATCTTCATGAGGCGGCCTCCCTGTGTGCTTATCTGTCTCACTGTCTAAATTTCCACTTTTAATAAGGGCACTAGTCAAATTGAATTAGGGGTCCACCCTAAAGATTGTATCTTAACCTGATCAGCTACAAAGATATTATTTCTAAATAAGATCACTTTCACAGGTACTAGAGGTTGGGACTTTAATATCTTTTGGGGGGTTGGGGGGTGGATGTGATTCAACCCATAATAACCAGCCATGGCCCTGATCAAGCTGCTCTGTCAGCCTCAGTCTTGGAGAGAAAATACTGTGGAACAGAGTTATAGAAAACACATACCGGACATGTATGTGAGCAAGAAAGAATTCTCTGTTGCAAATCACTCTGATTTAGACATTATTTATGCTGCAGCAAAATGAAAAACAACTCCATGACTCCACTATATGCCTGGGAATAAAATCAAATAAGGGACCTGAAAGAGCTTAGTAACTTGCGTATCCCTACATGGAAGTGAGGGGTAGTGCTGATGATTTCTCCCAGTTCCCAGCTCGCATGGTAACAGAATCTGCTCTTGTGCTGTTGAGATCCCCATGAATGAATAGAAAAAATACTAAATTCTGAGCCAGAGGGTCTTTCCAACTCTGGCTCCATTATTACCTGACTGTCCCCTCTTGATTCTGCGGCTCAGTTTTCCCATTTGTAAAATGAGAAATTTTTGCTTTTTATGATTTCAAAGGCCTCTTCCAACTCTGCCGCTGTGTGCTTTGCTCACATTTCCCACCACTTGAGATCCCTGGTTTGGCCCAGAAGCACTTAGCTGCTGGATGTGTGGCTTTCAGAGGCATGTTGGCTTTTGGAGGGCAGCTGTATCAGAAGAGTTAATGGATTTAATCAAAGAGGCAGCAAATACTGCCTCACAAAGATAGAACTTTGTCAGAGAAAAAGACTTGTCAGAAAGCTCCGCCCCAGGAAATGAATGGAATTGTCTGCCTGAGTCAGAAGTAGCTGCAGAATGCCTGCCTCGGTGACTGGCGTTTCTCTGAAGAACAACAGGCTCTGGGAGAAGTGGCCAAGTGTCTGCCTCAGAGAAAATGAGCAGCCATAGAGCGCTCAGTCCAAGGGCCACCTGGGAGAACTTTCAGCTCTGATTCTACTGATCTTCATGACCTTGGGCACCTCAGCACCTGGGAGCTGCAATTTGCTGACCTGAAAAATGTGGCTAGAAACAGATGGTCATGAGGACCAGAGGAATTCAAGTACATGAAATGGTTTTGAAAATTTGACCGAGTTTGCAATACTATTTTTACAGGACAGCATGGTAAAAGAAAGATTGAGCTTTGGAGTAAGCCATGGGTTTTAATCCCAGCTCTCCCACTTACCCTGAGCAAATCACTTAACCCCTCAGAGCTCAAGTTTACTCATCTGTAAAATGGGAATAATTACTTTTGCCCCATAGGGTTGTTGGGAGGATTAAATGAGATTATATAAAATCTCTTAGCAGAGCTGTCTACAAATAACAAGTTATGTGATTTTTATATTTTATTGACTTTTGACAGATGAATAAAATCAAAATGAGAAAGAAATTTTTAACATTTTCAAGTCTTGTTTTACAAATGAGATAACTTAAATACGGAGGGAAATTGAATGTTTTGCCCAAGGTCACATAACCAGTCGAGTGAGATTACAACCCTGGTTTCCCGACACTTCCTTGGTGATCTTTCTACTGCACTACTCTTCCAGTGAATATATTTCATTCCAAAAATATAGGGTTAAAGGGATGTATCACACATAAGACCCAAACTCAGGGAACCTAGGCCCTACGTGCTCCTCCCATGACTTTGTACCATCTCAATCCAGTAGGTTAATTGAAGGGGATTAGCCAGTATGATAACGTTAGAACTCCTCATGAGATTGTGCTGATAGTTTGTCTTGGTTCTAGTTTTAATTTTGATGAATGGTATATATTTACTTTGTCACAGAACAAGCATTTTGTAATTTGTTTGTGTTCCTTCATGTGTGTCTTTTACGTTAGGGACTTTGGAACATTGCTGAGATGCTTAGTCAGCAGGCAGGTACAGGGCAGGGCTGGGGTTAGGGAGGATTCTGCTGGGAGACTTTTTGTGAGAGGCCTTCACAAACGATCTTTTGCTTTCCTCTCCCATAACCGCACATTCCCCAATGCAACTCACTACATCCTGAAAGTCTCTCTCATGAAATCTGTTCCCTTTTATGGTATACTCTAGAAATTGCTAAGGCAATTTAATTTGGATGGAAATGAAGAGCTAGATGATAGGAAATAATGTTCACTCTTGCTCTCTCTCTTTCTCTACCAGTGTTCCTCTAGGTCAGGTTAAAATATCTCTCACTTTTGGAAGCCTGGAGGAGAAAATTCCTACCCTTTTCTCTACTTTTCTCTCTTCCTGAGAGGAGAGGACACCTACCTGATTGACACAACTTGGGAAAAAGTCCATGCAAATGCACAGCTCCTACTTCACTGTCTCTTGCTTGCAGGGCATGGGTGTCTCCAACTTTCCTTCCCTGAGCTGAGTCTCCAGAACAAGCTCTTCCCTGGGGTGGGGAGCCCTAGATCCTCCTGAAGCTCTGAATGTGACTGAGTGTGTCAGTGCAACTGTAGAAGTGGGCTGTGGGGGAAGGAGTCGGAAGAAGGAAGAAACTCTGAAGCCCATTTTGGCATCTGGTCCAAACCAACTTCTCTAGTCCAGTTTTACATGCGATCGAGCTGACATTTTCATTTTGACTCCTGTATATGTTTTTTAATTGGTTCAGAATCAGATGGGTGGTGATATTCCCCTAGTTGGATATATCATCAGCTCCTAGTTTGCATTAAAATATGGGTTAAGGGAGAAAGCTTTCCAAGTCTATTGAGTTTGCTATATTAGGGATTTCCCACATATTGAAATAATCTATTTTAAGCAGTTGTGACATGCTATAATTGGAAGAGTAGTTAGATATGCACACCCCAGGTAGCTGAGATGTGCACCTTTTAGTTCCTGCTCCCCTTCAAGCCTCAGCTCATGAATTCCTTGAGCAACACGGTGCTGTTCTCCTGAGCCCACAGTGCCTTGCCCACTCTCTAGTGTCATGGTCACTTATGCCTTTCTCTCAGTGACCTTCTCTGCACCTGGGTTTATGTTCAGCTGATGATATATTTCTCTATAAATCTAATCAACATGTGACTAAATACAGTGGGCATTTGTATTTAAAAAAAGAGAGATTGGAGGAGGATGAAAGTCATAAAAGAGACTACTAAGGAAAACATTTCTTATCTAATTAGAAAATTATAATATTATAATATGCTTCAGTTGACTAAATAGGCTAGTAATCTAATAGTAGTCCATGAAGGAACCCAAGTTGCTTTGTTCTCATTCTATTCAGTAATATGCTATATTTTTCTTGCTTAGGATCTAGTCATTTTAATTCAAATTTTTATTTTCTCTTGTAAGCCTCCCTCTACTACTTCTTTATCTACATGCTCCCTTCTTGCTATAGTGTGGATATGATTGGCCACCCCACCTCCAAAATTCATGTTGAAATTTAATCCCCACTGTGCCAGTATTGGGAGGTGGGGCCTAGTGGAAGGTGTTTGGGTCATGGGGGCAGATTTCTCCTGATTGGATTAGTGTCCTCCCTGGGGTGGGGGTATGAGTGAGTTCTTCCTCTATTAGTGCCCATAAGAGCTGGTTGTTAAAGGAGGCTGGCACCTCCTCTCTCTCTTGCTTCCTCTCTCACCACGTGATCTTGCACCTGTTGCCCTGCTATTTTCTGCCATGAGTAAAAGCAGCCTGAGGCCCTCACCAGGCACAGCTACCCCAGAACCATGAACCAAATAAACCTCTTATCTTTATAAATTACATGGTCTCAGGTATTCTGTTACAGCAACACAAAAGCTGACTAACATAATCCTGTAATTTCTTCAACTATGAAGATAATTTTAGAAGTACAGATGTTAAAAGCCGGAGTTTTAGAATTCAGGGATTATCTGGTACAGTCTTCTCACAAAATACATGGAACAAGTAGGACCTAGTAAAAGGAAATAACTCCCAAAGGCAGCAACTAGATAGTTTGCATCAGAGTAGAATTAGAGCCTTGTTCAATACAAAACTGAGATATGATTTTGTATTTAGTGTGAATATTTTTATTCAGTAATAAAAACTGGCTTTGAAAAAAAACCTGTGCCCCAAAATGTCTTGTGCATTTCTCCTTCTATGTTTTCCTTCAACCTCTTTTGACCCCTTCAGTTCATTCTGAAGCCCTTTTGGATTATTTGCTCATTCAGCTGATAATTCTTTGTCTACTGTGTACCACACACAGTCAGCCCTGGGGGTGGAGAGAAAGTTGAGACCTGGTGTCTGCCATGGAGAAAGCTGTGGTCTTGATTATGGACACAGATAATTAGAATACAACGTTCTAGGATTTGTACAGGATGCTGGAGGTGCATAGAGAGTGGGATACCTAGAGCAATTTACAAAGCTAGAGAAGGCTTCCTAGCATAGCCCACATTAACAATAAAGTAGGGATTAATTCGATGAAGAAGTGAGGACTAAATGACAAGAGACAGCAGTGCATTTTGGAAGCATAAATGGTCAGAGAGCACCCTGTCGTTGTGGTATTGCCAGTAGCTCCAGATTACTAGAACATAGTGTGTGAGGATAGATTGTCCTCACTGGATTCTAAACTCATTTTAAATGCCTGTTATTTATGAAGAGTCATGACTTATTCTCTCCTCCTCCCCGGGAACCTCTCCGCAAGTTTCTCCTTTGCTTCATTTAATTATAGTTTAATTTATCATTTTATGCAGTATATATCTGTATGCTGTGGATTGGATGTTCCCCCAAATTCATTGAGGCTTGGTCCCCACTGTGACAATATTAATAGGGTGGGAAATCCTATTATGGTAATTGAAATGTGGAACCTAAAAGAGGTGACTAGATTGTGTGGACCATGCCCAAGTAAATGGATTAATCTTTTGATGGTTTAATGATGGTCATCAGCATGGTTCTGAGGGCTTTAAAAGCAGAAGGGGTGACGAGTTAGCTCTCTCTGCTTCTGCCATTTTCTTCATGTGATATCCTGTGTTGCTGTAGAGTTACCACCAAGAAAAAGGCCCTCACCAGATGTGTTCCCTGGGCTTCCGACTTCTCAGCCTCCGAAATTGTAAGAAAGAAATCCTATTTCTTTATACATTATCCAGTTTTAGTTATTTTGTTACCAACAACAGAAATGGACTAATACACTGTGTGATATAACTGGGGTCTGTTTTTTCATTCTGAGGTTTGAAATCTCTCTGTTGGTAAAGAGAATTACTGACTCGTTCACTCTTCCTGTACCTGTACGTTTTGTAGTTCTGTAGTTCCTCCCACAGAATACAGTGTATTTCCCTCTGACTTCAGCCTCAGCCATGTGATTTGCTTTCACTAATGGGCTTTTAGTAGATGAGATGGAAGCCAGGACTCAAAATATGCTTGTGTGACAGGCCTTGCCCTCTTGCCCCTCCATCATTGCTATGAGACCCTGGGAGCAGATCTGAAGATCTGTNAGTTTCTCCTTTGCTTCATTTAATTATAGTTTAATTTATCATTTTATGCAGTATATATCTGTATGCTGTGGATTGGATGTTCCCCCAAATTCATTGAGGCTTGGTCCCCACTGTGACAATATTAATAGGGTGGGAAATCCTATTATGGTAATTGAAATGTGGAACCTAAAAGAGGTGACTAGATTGTGTGGACCATGCCCAAGTAAATGGATTAATCTTTTGATGGTTTAATGATGGTCATCAGCATGGTTCTGAGGGCTTTAAAAGCAGAAGGGGTGACGAGTTAGCTCTCTCTGCTTCTGCCATTTTCTTCATGTGATATCCTGTGTTGCTGTAGAGTTACCACCAAGAAAAAGGCCCTCACCAGATGTGTTCCCTGGGCTTCCGACTTCTCAGCCTCCGAAATTGTAAGAAAGAAATCCTATTTCTTTATACATTATCCAGTTTTAGTTATTTTGTTACCAACAACAGAAATGGACTAATACACTGTGTGATATAACTGGGGTCTGTTTTTTCATTCTGAGGTTTGAAATCTCTCTGTTGGTAAAGAGAATTACTGACTCGTTCACTCTTCCTGTACCTGTACGTTTTGTAGTTCTGTAGTTCCTCCCACAGAATACAGTGTATTTCCCTCTGACTTCAGCCTCAGCCATGTGATTTGCTTTCACTAATGGGCTTTTAGTAGATGAGATGGAAGCCAGGACTCAAAATATGCTTGTGTGACAGGCCTTGCCCTCTTGCCCCTCCATCATTGCTATGAGACCCTGGGAGCAGATCTGAAGATCTGTGCCAGCTGGACCCACAGCTTGAAAACCAGCTGGCCAGGTGAGCTCAACCTTCACCAGCCTAGCTCACCTGTAGATGAGACACCAGCTGGGATCAACAGGAACACTAACATCTGACTCAGCAGTAAAAATAAAGGCTTATGGTATATGCTACTAATTTAGGGGTTCTTTTTTTGTACAGAAATGGCTGAAATGCTCTCCTTATTTCCTTGGCCTACATTGCCTAAGGAATGGGTCTGCAAACTTTTGAATGGTCTACACCTACACCTAGCTGACCAGACTTTTCATCAATCCACTAATTTATTGCCATGTTTGTCTCTGTGACTTATTCTGTACATCCACAGAGCTCATTCTCTAAGGAAACCTTGGTCTAGATACCTAGGGAGGACAGACATCATCAACAAAGCTCACACGCTAGCTGAGGAGATGGGAAACAACAGTGGATACAGGGAAATGTCACAGTAAAAAGCAAAACATGGAATAACTAGGGCTAGACTGCATGGCATGCTTATAACCCAACCAGCCCAGGCTCAACTGGGATGTGAGCAGGCCTGGACTCTTTCAAAGGGGTGATTACAAAAGCCTGAGACCAAGCTTATCGTTTTTTCACTGTTTCTTTTATCTTTGCGAAATTAAGCACAGAATTTACTCTCTCGGTTCTTAACATTTCATCTTTCATCTGATGCTTAATATTTTATCTGTCAAATGATGCAAATCCTTATAGACCATAATAGTTTGAAATGGTTGCATGAAGTAATAGATGAACAAATACCCTGGAAAATCCCCCAAAAGTATTCAGTTGAAAGAAGTAATCATTGTTTATATCATTAAAAGGATTAAAAGCATTTTAAAAATATATAAGAATTTCTACAAAGTTAGCTGTGAATATTTTGTTATAGTTTACCAACTTCAGTATTAAATAATAATAATTTTTTCACATCTGTGTTGCACTGAACTGTTAGCACAATATTTTCTTATTCATTATTCAATTTGATTTAATTGACATCTATGAGAGGGCCTAATGCTCCTGAACAGAATGGCAACAGGAAATCTCTCTTACTATCTAAGAGATAGGTAGAGACCCCTCAGAATATAAGGCAAAACTTGGAAACTAAGTCATCTGTAAGCAACACCACCCACCCTTAATCCATTGTTTAGAGAGTGGGTGTGAGAGATGGAGGAGGATGGAATTAGTAGGGAAAATGTCAATTGTGAGTTGAGCCTTTGCCTCCTTTTCAAAGTATGAAAAATAAATATGCTTGCCAATGAGCTGTATCTTATTTTTTCCTCCAAGATGTTAAAGGCCTGACCTCAAGATTTATGGATGATAATTGTTATAACGATTTAATATATTTAATTTATTATATTTAGCAAGTCATAAATCAATTCTTACTAAACTACACCAAGAACAATATAGGTTATTATCTCTTATTCCTGTAGTATAACACTAGGCATTAATGATAATAGTTGAAGAGTACAACTACAGCAAAAGCAAAGATATATTAACTGAACATTATTGAAGAGCACTATCTAAATAATTCCTATGTTTAAGCAAAAATAAATGCTGTAATATGCTTATTGGAAACCTAGTAAAAATAAAGGAAACATATACAAAAAGGGAGAGAATGGGGCCAAAGCTGTACTTACAGATAAATGAATAATACTGAATAATTTCATTATTTAAAAGATCAAAATAAGTTGAGTTGATTAAGCATAAAATTTAGGGAATTTTAGCAAGTGCAGGAACAACAACAAAATCAAAGAAATTGCAAAGAAAAAAGGTGACAATAATCAGAAGCTAACATATTTAAAGTAGAAGAGTAGAATTGATAAATTCAAAATACAATTTTTGAAAATGTTGATTAAGAGTAAATCATGAGAGCTCTACTCTAATACATTTGACTATCTAAAAAAAGCCAAAAAATCCCAATTTTTTCTGTGAAATCATAAATGAGCACTTGTGTTTCAAAAAGAATAACCTGAATAAAACATAAAATAGAAAAAAAAAAAGAGTAGAAAAATTATGATTCTAAATGAACCTCTGGCTCAGACACTTTTACATATTTTATGTTCTCATGGAATAATTCCCATGCTGTTGAAATTGTTCCAAAGCACAGAAAAATCAGAAATATTCACATATTTATTTCACCAAAACCTGACAATGATAGCACAGGCAACAGCATCTCACCTATAATTTTGAAAATACATTTAAAAAAATATATAAAATGCCAAGAAATTGAGATCCAGAAGTTTATTTAAAGATTAGAGTATCATGATCGCATAGGTTTTATTCTTAGAATAAAAAGCTGTTATAAAGTACATTCTATTCATGAATTAGAGAAGGAACATTTTTAATCATCTCAAAAAGTGCTGATCAGTCATTTAATAAAATTTATCACCCATCCAGATTAATGAGAAAACAAACACACACACAACAATATGTAATGAACTGGGAATAAAAACACACTTCCTCGGGCCGGCCCGGTGGCGCACTGCTACAGTGCGCCACTTGGGAGCGCAGCGGCGCTCCCGCCGAGGGTTCGGATCCCACATACAGACCGGTTCCCGCTCACTGGCTGAGCGAGGTGTGGGCGCAGCACTGAGGGTTGTGATCCCGTTGCCGGTCCCGGTCCGGTACGGGCGTGACACTGAGGGTTGCGATCCGTTGCCGGACACAAAAAAAGACAAAAAAAAAGAAAAAAAAAAAACACACTTCCTAAACACTGAAAGAATATTTAAAGATCAAGAACCAACTGCATTCCAATGTTGAATCATTAGAGGCTTTCCTATTAAAATTAGGAGAAAGTCAAGGTCAAAAAAGCTCATTATCACAACCGTTCAAGAAACTTTAAAGACATAAAAGTTTCAGTGATTAGAAAGGAGAAGTGAAATTATCATTGGTATAATATGCTATGATTGCCTATCTAGCAAATCAAAGAGAATCAATTATCCAGATTAGCAAAGAGAATCAGCAACATGTTTGAATGAACACAAAAGTTCAGTAACATGGCTGGATTTAAAAAATGCAAAAATGAAATGCTTATGTAGATACCAGATATGACTAGGTAGAAATTACCGGGGAGAAAAATAAAATTACAATGAACAAAAAATTGTTGAACCCCTGAAATACCCAGGAACGACAGGAAACATGCATATCTACATGAGAAGACTGTGAACGTTTACAGCAGAGTGTGAAGGAGACATGAGTAAACAGAAAGACATTTCATGCCCTTAATTGGAAAAATAAAATATTTTAATTAATTTAGGTTTAATTATATTCCAATTTACATATAAAGAAATAGTGATGAGAGAGCAGTGGAAAGAGGGATGTCCAACGGGAGCTGAGCCCTTCCAGAGAGAGAAGTTAACCCACGGCCACGGCCAGGAGGATCCCTAACTCTCCTTCTCATTGGCCAAACCCAACCAGAAGCCAAAGAGCTAGGAAGCCTGTTGATGCAGCCCCTAGAGGTCAACAGGTTGGGGGACAGATCAGAGTGGACATAATGGTTATATCCAGAGAGTTCATCTTGAATGGCAACAGAAAACATCCCACAAAATGCCAGAATTGACAATGGACTAGAATAAATAGGCCAAAACTACACTCTTAAATATTTACTCATTCAACAAATATTCATTGAGTGCCTACTCAATGCACAGGGGCATTAGTGTATTATAAATCAATAAGGCAAACAAGATTATTCAATAAATGACACTAGAAAATTGAGAAGCACTTTGGAAAAATTAGATTAGTGCATGTGCAGGACTGTGCAAGTAAACTCATTCGACACCCACTGCCACTTCATTCTAGCTTGTCTTCTTGTATCATAGAGGCTGGGAAACCTAAAAACACGAACTGTATAAAACAGTGGCTAAGAGCACAGATTCTGCAGCCAGACAGGCTGGGTAAAAATTCTAGCTCTGCCATCCGTTAGCTGTGTGATACTGGGCAGTTACTTTAACCTCTCTCTGTGTCTCAGTTTCCTCATATGTAATGTGGGGATCATAATAATACCTATCTCTTAAGATGCTGTAAAAATTAAATTAGCTAATATCTGTAAAAAGCTCTTAACGTAATGCATGGCTCACAATAATCATTGCATAGTGTTAGCTATGATTATATTTCTCAGACATAGGTTTTGTACAGGGGACAACTGTGTATCATGTAGAAGGCAGAAATAGGCATGATGAAATGGTTACAGTGCCCAGAGAAGCTGGGTCTTGTGGAAGAGATATTCGATTGTTCTGGGGCTGCTGATGTTGGGGTTCTACTCTTCAGTTGCCAGCATGTGGAAGTGGTGAGTTTTCCCATGGTGCAGTTGGGGATTTCTTGGTCTTGACTGTGAAACAGCCAAGTTGGTACCCTGGCCCCCCTGGTAGTTCAGTAACTTAGCTTAAACTCTGTAATCAATCCCTCTCTGCTTAAATTAGCTAAACTAGATCTCTTGTTTGACCAGAACAGATCTTTGCCTCATATCAAAATAAAACCCAAATATTTAAGTACTTGACTGTAAAATTACAGCCATTTAACAAACACTCAAAATAAATGTGAGCTCTTATATGACCTCAGCTTGGAAAACATCTTGTAAATATAAAGACACTGGAAGAAAGTCTTGAGAGATTTGTTCACATAGTTTATATGTTAACAATCATAACTACAACTAAAATACATATAGAAGATCAAGAAGAAATTTTCAACAGATATGACAGTGGTCATACTCTTAACATATCAGAGTTTATATAAATTGTTATGAAAATATTAAAGCAGCAATGTAAATAAATCCAGAAGAGATTATCAAATAATGTATGTCAAATAAAGATATATAAAATATGTGTTTACTGGCAACAAAATGCGAATTCAAAGCAAGGTATTATTTTTCTTCTGTGACAAACTAGCAAAATAAGGGAAACTAAAATAGTTAAATCATGTATTAAACAACATACATCAGAATCTTTTTCTCCAGCTTTACTGAGGTGGTATAATTGAAAAATAAAATTATACATATTTAAGGTGTACAGCATGATGATTTGATATACATATAAATTGTGAAATATACACATGCATTTCCTATACATATTTGATATATGTATGCATTTGCTAGCCAAACTAGCAAAGAAAAAGAAAGGATTAATGGATTTATTTTTATGCTTACAAAGGAGGTAGTGAGAAAGTACACTCATGCTCTGTTGGTGAGAATATAGATTGGTGAAATCATTCTGGAGGACTATTTGGTAATATTTACCGAGGCTTTATGCGTCCTACTCCTGGCTCTAAAAGCCATGCTTCAAGCTGTGGCTGGTACATAAAAAACAGCTGGAAAACAAAACCTATTTCAGGCAGTTGCCCACAGCCATGTGCTAAGTATTCCTGACTCCTGCTCTCTGCAACACTCCCTGACCAACGAGTCCCAGCTCCAAGCCCCAATTTTGTGTTTGAGAGTTTTGGACCCTATTTATGCCAAATTGCTTCGACTTCTCTGGTTTTCGGATTGGATCTGACGTCTCACCCAATCCTAAACTCCAAACACTCTAGTTTCCCAGTGTTTCCCCCAGTCTTAGAATGAGATCCCCTCCATCGCTCCACCGCAGTCCCATCCTCCACAAGCTGCCCCACCAGTTCGTCCCCTTCACCTGCATCTCTCCTCATCCTCCTTCTCATGTTAGACAAGAGATATTTGAACAACTCCCAACTGGATCCAAACTTGATTAATTTTTGCAGAAGATAATATACAATTTCAGAATAAACAATGAAAAGGCTTCTCACATGCTAAATAGTGTTTTTTATTTATCTGATATTATTGTATGCAACTGAATCAATTATGTGCTATCTCTGTTGACCACTTTCAAAAATGTAATTTCTTGGACTATATTTTCTGTAGCTTTGCTCTAAGCTTTTTAGGTGATTATTATTCTCCTCAAATATTTCGGATCCCTTCTGTTCTGGGAAAGTAAAATTCCTTCCTTCTCATTTAAGAACCAATGGGTTTTCTGAGTCATGGCTTCAGCAATTTTGAAACTTCTTATCTTTCTTCTCTCTAAATTATGAGCAAAATATGAGCTGTCTTAAATGGAGGAAAAAATGAAAACGTCCCTTTTTATATCCCTTCTCTATTCCTTGCAGTAGCTCCACTTAATACGAGTCATTTTGTAATGGTTAATTCTCTGTAGAAATCAAAATGAATTTTGAAGAGATAGTGACTGGGTTAGATTAAATGGCAAGTGCAACTGGCCAGACATGGATCTCTACTTTCTCATTTCAGCACCTCTAATAGCCTTCTAAAGGATTGCATTGACTGTCCTGGGCGAGAGGCAACAGTTAGATATTTATCTGAAGATTGCCCATTTTAGAAGTTCAAATAGGAAAACAATCCTTTAAAGGTGACTTATCTCACTTCTTAAATGCTTAAAGCACACATGCACACACACACACACACACAAACTCTCCCTGATTAAAATCATCTTCTTACTTTTTAAATGTTCTCATCTATCACAACGGCTAGCCCAGACTTTTGTTTATCTTACTTTTTGCTGACTAAGCTTAAAAAGAATATATTCAACAAGAAAAAGAAAATAAAATGTGAAAAATAATTTACAGCCACACTATGCAGAAACAGGGTTTGTTCATTACTGCTAATGGTATGCAAGTTTAGTCAACAAATATTTGCCAGATACCTACTGCGTGTCACTCATTGGGGGGTATTAGGGGTCTAAATAAGACTGTTGACAACACACTGGGGGAGAGAAAACAGGAAAAACTTAAAAAATGCAAAAGTGTCACAGTTGAGATGGGCATAGAATTTCATCAGAATGGAGAAGGGTCGTGATCAATACCCCTGGGAATTCTGCAAGGCTTCAGAGATGACATTTGAGTTTGAATATAAAATAGAGGGAGCCCATCTAGACAGTAAAAAAAAAAAAAAAGTGGAGCTCACTAAAAAGGACGAGAATGCTGGAGACTGGAAATGGCCAGAGCAATGGCAGGAAGACAAAGAAGAATGGGACTTATTGGGACAACTGAGAGTAAAAAGTACAACCTCTTAAAGGGCTATTGAGCAAGATAGATCAACAGCCAAGATGTTTATCCATCAGTATCATTTCTGGAAGACTATTTCAAAGAAATAATACCAAAGAAGTGAAGAAAAAAAGTGCAAATCTATTTATAGAAGGCATTTATAATATTAAAATATTAAAGTCTCAAAGTCCAGCTATCCAGAACACATTAAATTAATTTGATTATTGGAAAATTTAAAATTTTCAGTTTCATTCGAAATAACAAAAATTGTTCATATGAGTCTAAAATGATGTGCCTATTATAATTATAGTTGTATAGAACTTAAAAGCAGAAGGATTAAAAATACAACGGGATTATAAAAATTGCTACAGCAGGGAGTCAAAATAATTTTTTTTTGTTTTCATTTATAAGGTTTTAAGATAATTTAATAAGATTTTTAAAGCAATTTTTATAGTTCACAAAAAGGAAACTCCAATTTAGCAAACTCTAAATTTCTAGACGTGGACTTATACCTTGAGTCTAAATTTCCCATTTATGGTAATAGTCCATGAACTGCAAGATGACCTTGCAGAAAAGGTGGACTTGAGAAATCAGAACTTAAATTTCAATCAAAACATACCCTAAAAGTCATAATTATTTTTGACTGACACACAGTCCTATATCCTGCTAACCTGACTAAGAGTCTTTCAAGATTAATTTTCAGACTTGCTACTGGTTTAAGTGTCTCATCCTGGTTATTCAGACAAGAAAAAGAGGCCCAGGCTGTAATCTGGCTCTAGTTCATACTGCAGCACTAACCAGCCTCTCTTTGAGGCTCCCTTTTCTCATCTGAAAACTTGATTAGTATTATCTTGACCTTGCCTATTTCATCAAACTAGGCTTAGTTAAGACTGGCTCAAGAGTTCTCTGAGACCCTGTACTTAATTAAGCCTTCAGAGTCTTAATTGGAGGTCTGGGATCATCAAACCAACCACATCAAAATCACCTTGGGAGCTCTTTTGAAAGTATACAAAGCTGAGACTTATCCTCAGAGATTCAGCTGGTCTGGGAGAAAACCCTGGCACTTGTGCTTTTCAGAATCCTCACCAGAGGTGACTTCTTACACCTTATAATAACGAAGTAGCTTGAATTGGACTAACCCTTCAGCGGATAATAATTGCTAATTCTGAAGTGGGTGTGTGTGGTGGAACCAACTGATTGTAAATATTAATAGTGGCCCCAAACAGGCAGAAACTGGGAGAGAATTCAACCTGCAAAAAAATGAAATCATACTGAGCAAAACCTGTATTTCTATAACTTTTCCTCTGACGACAGGCCCAGTCTTTACGGCATGTGGGTGTAGAATTCAGACATAAAGGAGCTGTATTACTAGGCTGAGACATCACAAGTTATAATCTGAGGCTATCAAAGTGTCTGAGAATTGAGGGGGAAATCTTAAAAAGTAAGGTACAGGGAGAGGAGGGAGACCCAACATCTGCATACACATTTCTCTTAAATCCTTGGCTGAATCCTACAATGTACATATGGTAGCAAGACTCCAAGAGACTGAGGGAGAAACAACCAATGAAAAGCCAAAAGAGTTGAACAAAAATTTTATCAGCTGCCCAGTGCATAGTGGATAGAGTTTGGGGTTAGGTACCAGCAAAACAGGATTTAGAATATCGATGATAAATATGCTAAATAATCTATAAGAAAAGTTTGGTATAGTAGGTGAAGAGATGACGAACGTAAGGAGACATGAAAACTGTAAATAAGAACTAACTGAAAATTCTAGAACTAGACATACAATATATGATAACAAAAATTCAAAAATTAAGTGAGTAGGATTAACAGATTTTGAGAACAAAATTTGTAAGGAAGACAGAGTGGCAAAATAATTCAAGCTAAAATACAGGGGAAAAAGGATTGAAAAATATGAATGAAGCCACAATGACCTGTGAGACACAATCGAGTAGGCTGACGTGATGCAACTGAAGTAGAAGAAAGAAAAAAGAGAGAGAATGAGGAATTAATATTTAAGGAATGTTGGCTGAAAAATTTTCAGTTATTAAAAACAGCAAACCACAGGTAAAGTCTGCAAATCCCACACAGAATGAATGCAAAGAAAACCCATAACTAGGCATATCATAGTCAAACTGCAGAATATCACTAATATAGAAAAAAAAACTTAGTAGCAACTGGGAGGTAGGGTAAAAGACACATCACATACAGGCTCAAAATAATAATGACCCCTGGCTATTGAATACAAAATAATGGTGGCAAGAAGTAAATGGTGTGATAACATCAATTTCTGAAATTTTTAAAATTTATTTTTAATTGATACATAATTGATTTTACATATTTATGGGGTACAGAGTTGATTATCAGTATTTGTGTACAGTATGTGGATCAAATCTATATGTTAGCATGTTAATTATTAAAAATCATAATCACTAACAGCCCTCTTATCCAACAGTTTGATAACAGTGCCGATAGCAAAGGCTCTGTGCATGCTCTTCTTCAGCTTTCTTTCTTTTCTTTTCTTTTCTTTTGAATGTCTCTTTTTTTTACTGTATTTATCATTACACAATGAAATCATTTTTTTGTGACTGTTTACCACCTTCTTGCTGACTCCCCCTCTGTCTGTCCCACCTCTGGTGGCCTCAGGTACATTCTCTCCTTTTGAAAGTTCAGTCAATTATTGTGACTGTTGTATCTTTCTTTATTTGTTTAGTTTGTTTATTTATTTATTTATTTATTTATTTATTTCCAGCTCCCACTGATGAGTGAAGACACACGGTATTTCTCGTTCTGTGCCTGGCTTATTTCACTTAGTATAAATTTCTCTAAGTTCATTCA
>NW_007731411.1:0-877 GCF_000696425.1 Galeopterus variegatus | reverse complement strand
GGTATTTCTCGTTCTGTGCCTGGCTTATTTCACTTAGTATAAATTTCTCTAAGTTCATTCATGTTGCCGCAAATGGCAGTATTTCATTCTTTTTTATGGGAGAGTAGTATTCCATTGTGTATATATACCACATTTTCCTTATCCATTCATCCATAAATGGACACTTAGTTTGGTTCCAACTCTTGGCTATTGTAAACAGAGCAGTGATAAACATGGGGGTGCAGGTATCCCTTCGACATGATGATTTACATTCCTTTGGGTATACACTCAGCAGTGGAATTGCTGGATCATATTGAAGTTCTATCTGTAATTCTTTGAGGAACCTCCATCCTGTTTTCCATAATGGCTGCAGTAATTTACAGTCCAACCAATAGTGTAGGAGGGTTCCCCTATGTTCACATTCTTGTCAGCATTTGTTATTCTCTCTTTTTTTAAAAAAATTAATCCTATTTTTTTTTTTTTTATATTCTAAGATGTTGTTGCAGAGCAGCTGTGGAAGGGGAGGGGGAAGGGAAAGGGAAATAGGGTGGGAGAGGAAGGAAGGAGGTGGGCCATGGTCGATCTGTGGCACCCTCTTCATTCTGGCAGCAGAAACCAGGGGGCTTCCAGTGGTGGCTCAGTTGTTCCTGGGTGGATGCAGACACTGGTGTGGGGGTGTGTGTGTGTGGTTGAGGCCCTCAGCCCCCGACCACCCCAGGCCAGTCTAACTGGCATGAGATGATATATCAATGTGGTTTTGACTTGCATCTCCCTGATGCTTAGTGATGTTGAGCATTATTTCATGTGTCTGTTGGCCATCTGTTTATTTTCCTTTGAGAAATGCCTATTTAGTTGCTTTGCCCATTTTTGATTCAGGTCACTAGTTTTTTTTTTTTTT
>NW_007731410.1:156189-160650 GCF_000696425.1 Galeopterus variegatus | reverse complement strand
TCACTCGGGTCTTGGGCCTCTCCAGGAAGCCTCCTCTCTGGTCAGCTTGGACTCTACTAGGATGCTGGATCCCACCCTGCCGGCCCCACAGGGTATGTGTGTTCTCCCGAGTTTCCACCTCATTATCCGGGCATTTCCCCACTCTGTGAGCACTAGGTGGGGCTGTTGAACCTTGCAGGGGGGGTCCGCAGGGTGTGTATTTTTTTTGCCGAGTCTCCGTCTCCTTTGCCGGGTCTCCGTCTCCTTTGCCGGACCCCTCCCCACTCTGTGCACTCAGTACAGGGCTGGGGCATGTCTTCTGCAGTCCTAGTCTATCAGCCAGGACTTCAAGCCTGTGCTCTGCCCCGCCCTGCCCAGGAAGACTTTCAGGTTTCTGGTTGGTACGCTCTGAGTGCTTTTGTGGCCCTGGATAAGGCCTCCTCTGGGCCTCTCACTTTCTGCCTGGTACTGCAGCTATCTGTGTAGTTGAGTTATCTCCGACACCAGGGTGTGAGCTCCTCGGGGGAGGATCCCACAGCACACCTTTCCTCCTTGTATCCCCCCAGCACGGGCCGACCCGGGCACCCGCCAGCAGTCAGCTCTCTGACAGGTTCAAGTGAGCTCGAGAGTGCTCCGGCCACATCTCTCCCAACCAGAAATCAGTTTGGGGTTCTTCCGAACTGATGGTCACAGAGGTGGTATCTGCCTCCCGGAAACAGGAAGTTTACCTGGGGCCGAAGCCCAGGGTGTGGTGGAGTGACAATCTGGGTGGGCTCCTCCTCCCTGCCCTCCGGACACTGGCGGGGGGCTCCCCCCACCACCAGGCCCGCCAGAGATCCGTGGGGGTAGTGGGATTGTAGGCCAGTCCGCAGGCCCCAGGGGGCCCTGCGCCAAGGCACTCAAGTATCTCGGTTCAGTGAGGAGCCACGCCAAGCAAAGAGAGCAGGCCTGGCGGATCCGAGCCGGCCGGCTCCACCCCCACCCGAGAAAATGGAGGCAGCGCTAGTGCCGGTGCCTAGCCTCGTGTGGTAGGCGGGAGCCGGGCGGGCTTCTGCCCCGCAAGCGAGGCTGGGCTGGGGGGTCACTCACTGAGCTCACAGAGCTGGGCCGGTCCAGCGCCTTACTCTCTTTTTCTGTGTCTTTCTTGGCCTTTGTTGCCTCGGGCTGCTCACTCGGTCCTGCAGTGTGGCTTGGGCGCTCTCAGGAATCTTCTTTTGTGTTGGCCCTAAAACCTCAAATCTGTAGTTGCTTTTTTGTCATTGTAGATTAGTTGATCAATGATTTATGGGCTGCTCACTCGGTCCTGCAGTGTGGCTTGGGCGCTGTCAGGAATCTTCTTTTGTGTTGGCCCTAAAACCTCGAATCTGTAGTTGCTTTTTTGTCATTGTAGATTAGTTGATCAATGATTTATTCATTTTTTGTTGCTCTTGGAAATGCAAATAGTACTCTGGCAGCACAGCGCACACTTCTCAGGCTCGCGCTGTCTTCTGGCACGCCCGCTCCAGACCCATCGCCATCTTAAACTCAAGAGTCCTTTTTTTAACTACATAAATACACCTCTGTTCAACCTCTTCCCTCCTTTCCCTTTCCAGTACAGGGTCTTCTTGGTGGTATTTATTCTTTCTGTAGCTGCCACATGGGTTAGCTGGTTTCAGCTCAATTCATATGAGAAGCTGGCAGAATGGTCCTGACCTTCTCTTTGAGAGTAAACTCCTCAGATCTTCTGGTTTTCAGGAGAAACCAGGAATCTGTATTTTGATGTGAACCCTCCTTTTTTATTTTTTATTTTTTTGTGACTGGCCAGTACAGGGATTGAACCTTGGACTTCGGTGTTATCAGCACCACACTCAAACAAACTGAGTTTACCAGCCAACCCTAAAATCTCCTAAGTTTTAAGTCGTAACTAATTCAACTTTTAAAAAATGCTCATTAAACGAGCAAAATATGTCTATGAGCCTCATGTGTCCAACTTTCAATCTCAGTCAGCCTTTGGCTAACAGCGTGTGACAAAATGATCACTAGTCCCCGTGCCTTCTAACTCACTGTTTTCCTATGGCCTTAGGTTTGCAGTCAGGTTAGATAAACTTGGCCCCGTTTTTCCTAAGCCTAGCATGTAGAGGATTTTCAATAAATAGTTGTTGGATGGACAGACTGAAAGAAAGGCAGCGAGACCCGGTCTGACAGTTCACCAGAGAAGTTCCCAACTTTGTCATTTTATAATAGCCAATCTTATTGGGGTGAGGTGATATCTCAAAGTGGTTTTGATTTACATTTCTCTGATGATTAGTGACTTGAGCATTTTTTCAAATGCCTGTTGGCCGTTTGTGTATCCTCTTTTGAGAAATGTCTACTCAGCATCTTTTCCCATGTTTTAATTAGATTATTTGTGTGGTTTTTTTATTTGCTGTAAAGTTATTTGAGCTCTTTGTATATACTGGATATTAATTCCTTATCAGATGCATAGTTTGCAAATATTTTCTCCCATTCTGCAGGTTGTGTTTTCACTCTGTTGATTGTTTCATTTGCTGTGCAGAAGCTTTTTAGTTTGATATAGTCCCATTTGTTTATTTTTTTCTCTTGTTGTCTATGTTTTGGGGGTCTTATTCATAAAGTCTTTGCCCAGCCCTACATCCTGGAGTATTTCCCCTATGCTTTCTTAGGAGTTTTAAAGTTTCAGATGTTATATTTAAGTCTTTAATCCATTTTGAGTTGTATATGGTGAGATGTACAGATCAAGTTTCTTTCTTCTACATGTGGATATCCAGTTTTCCTAGCATGAGTTATTGAAGAGGCAATCTTTCCCCCAATACATGTACTTGGTGCCCTTGTCAAAGATCAGCTAACTATATATACATGGGTTGATTTCTGGGTTCTCTATTCTGTTCCATTGGTCCATGTGTCTATTTTTATGACAGTACCATGCTGTTTTGGTTACAATAGATTTGTAATATGGTTTGAAGTCAGTAAGTGTAATGCCTCCAGCTTTACTGCTTTTGCTCAGGATTGCTTTGGCTATTCAGGATCTTTTGTTGTTCCATATGAATGTTAGGATTGCTTTTTCTATTTCTGTGAAGAATGTCAATAGTATTTTGATGGGGTTCACACTGAATCTGTAGATGGCTTTGGGTAGTATGGACATTTTCACTATGTGGATTCTTCCAATCCATGAACAAGAAATGTTTTTCCATCTCTTGGTGTCCTCTTTAATTTCTTTCAGTGGTGATTTATAGTTCTCATTGTAGAGATCTTTCATGTCCTTGGTTAGATTTATTCCTCGGTATTTTATTTTTTTGGTGACTATTGTAAATGGGCTTGCTTTCTTTATCTCTTTATCTTGTAGTTTGTTGTTAGAGTAAAAAACACCACTGATTTTTGCATGTTGATTTTGTATCCTGCAGCTTTACTGAATTTGGTTATTAGCTCTAAGAGTTTTTTGGTTGGGTCTCTTGCGTTTTCTATATATAGAATCATATCATCTGCAAACAGGGACAATTTGATTTCATCTTTCCCTATTTGTATGTATGTTAAATAGGAGTGGTGAGAATGGGCATCCTTGTATTGTTCCTGATATTAAGGGGAAAGCTTTCAGCTTTTCCCCATTCAGGAGCATATTGTCAGTGGGTTTTAGTAAATGGCTTTTATTGCATTGAGATTCTGTCTTTCTATACCTAATTTGTTGAGAGCCTTTATCATGAAGCAACGTTGAATTTTGTCAAATGCTTTTTCTGCATCTATTGAGATGATCATATGGTTTTTGTTCTTGATTTCATTGATGTGGTATATCACATATATTGACTTGCATATGTTTAACCATCTTTGCATTCCTGGGATGAAGCCTACTTAGTCATGGTGTATAATATTTTGGATGTGTTGCTTTATTCTGTTTGCTAGTATTTTTATTGAAGATTTTTGCATCAAAGTTCATCAAGAACATTGTTTGGCCTGTAGTTTTTTTCTTGTTGTTCTATCTTTGTCTGGTTTTAGTATCAAGGTGATTCTGCTCTCATAGAATGAGTTTGGGAGAATGGTTTCTCTTTCAATTTTGTGGAATAGTTTGAAAATAATTGGTATTAATTCCTCTTTAAAGGTTTGATAGAATTCAGCAGTGAAGCCATCCAGTCCTGGACTTTTCTTTGTTGGAAGATTTCTGATTATTGCTTCAATATCATTGCTCATTATTGTTCTGTTCTGTTTTTCTATGTCTTCTTGGTTCAGTCCTGGTAGTTTGTCTATGTCCAGAAATGTATCCATTTCCTCCAGGTTTTCAAATTTGTTGGCATATAGTTATTCATAGTAATCTCTAATGATTATTTGTATTTCTGTGGTATCAGTTGTGATGTCCCCTTTTTCATTTCTGATCTTTGTTATTTGGGTCTTCTCTCATCTTTTTTTAGTTAGTCTGGCTAGTGGTTTGTCTATTTTGTTTATCTTCTCAAAAAACCAACTTTTTATTTCATTGATCTTTTGTATCATATTTTTGGT
>NW_007731410.1:81445-156179 GCF_000696425.1 Galeopterus variegatus | reverse complement strand
TATCCCCCCAGCACGGGCCGACCCGGGCACCTGCCAGCAGTCAGCTCTCTGACAGGTTCAAGTGAGCTCGAGAGTGCTCCAGCCACATCTCTCCCAACCAGAAATCAGTTTGGGGTTCTTCCGAACTGATGGTCACAGAGGTGGTATCTGCCTCCCGGAAACAGGAAGTTTACCTGTGACCGAAGCCCAGGGTGTGGTGGAGTGACAATCTGGGTGGGCTCCTCCTCCCTGCCCTCCGGACACTGGCTGGGGGCTCCCCCCACCACCAGGCCCGCCAGAGATCCGTGGGGGTAGTGGGATTGTAGGCCAGTCTGCAGGCCCCAGGGGGCCCTGCGCCAAGGCACGCAAGTATCTCAGTTCAGTGAGGAGCCACGCCAAGCAAAGAGAGCAGGCCTGGCGGATCCGAGCCAGCCGGCTCCACCCCCACCCGAGAAAATGTTGGCAGCGCTAGTGCCAGTGCCTAGCCTGGTGTGGTAGGCAGGAGCTGGGTGGGAGTCTGCCCTGCAAGCGGGAGTGGGCTTGGGGTCACTCACTGAGCTCACAGAGCTGGGCTGATCCAACGCCTTACTCTCCGTTTCTGCGTCTTTCTTGGCCTTTGTTGCCTCAGGCTGCTCACTCGGTCCTGCAGTGTGGCTTGGGCGCTCTCAGGAATCTTCTTTTGTGTTGGCCCTAAAACCTCAAATCTGTAGTTGCTTTTTTGTCATTGTAGATTAGTTGATCAATGATTTATTCATTTTTTGTTGCTCTTGGAAATGCAAATAGTACTCTGGCAGCACAGCGCACACTTCTCAGGCTCGCGCTGTCTTCTGGCACGCCCGCTCCAGACCCATCGCCATCTTAAACTCAAGAGTCCTTTTTTTAACTACATAAATACACCTCTGTTCAACCTCTTCCCTCCTTTCCCTTTCCAGTACAGGGTCTTCTTGGTGGTATTTATTCTTTCTGTAGCTGCCACATGGGTTAGCTGGTTTCAGCTCAATTCATATGAGAAGCTGGCAGAATGGTCCTGACCTTCTCTTTGAGAGTAAACTCCTCAGATCTTCTGGTTTTCAGGAGAAACCAGGAATCTGTATTTTGATGTGAACCCTCCTTTTTTATTTTTTATTTTTTTGTGACTGGCCAGTACAGGGATTGAACCTTGGACTTCGGTGTTATCAGCACCACACTCAAACAAACTGAGTTTACCAGCCAACCCTAAAATCTCCTAAGTTTTAAGTCGTAACTAATTCAACTTTTAAAAAATGCTCATTAAACGAGCAAAATATGTCTATGAGCCTCATGTGTCCAACTTTCAATCTCAGTCAGCCTTTGGCTAACAGCGTGTGACAAAATGATCACTAGTCCCCGTGCCTTCTAACTCACTGTTTTCCTATGGCCTTAGGTTTGCAGTCAGGTTAGATAAACTTGGCCCCGTTTTTCCTAAGCCTAGCATGTAGAGGATTTTCAATAAATAGTTGTTGGATGGACAGACTGAAAGAAAGGCAGCGAGACCCGGTCTGACAGTTCACCAGAGAAGTTCCCAACTTTGTCATTTTATAATAGCCAATCTTATTGGGGTGAGGTGATATCTCAAAGTGGTTTTGATTTACATTTCTCTGATGATTAGTGACTTGAGCATTTTTTCAAATGTCTGTTGGCCGTTTGTGTATCCTCTTTTGAGAAATGTCTACTCAGCATCTTTTCCCATGTTTTAATTAGATTATTTGTGTGGTTTTTTTATTTGCTGTAAAGTTATTTGAGCTCTTTGTATATACTGGATATTAATTCCTTATCAGATGCATAGTTTGCAAATATTTTCTCCCATTCTGCAGGTTGTGTTTTCACTCTGTTGATTGTTTCATTTGCTGTGCAGAAGCTTTTTAGTTTGATATAGTCCCATTTGTTTATTTTTTTCTCTTGTTGTCTATGTTTTGGGGGTCTTATTCATAAAGTCTTTGCCCAGCCCTACATCCTGGAGTATTTCCCCTATGCTTTCTTAGGAGTTTTAAAGTTTCAGATGTTATATTTAAGTCTTTAATCCATTTTGAGTTGTATATGGTGAGATGTACAGATCAAGTTTCTTTCTTCTACATGTGGATATCCAGTTTTCCTAGCATGAGTTATTGAAGAGGCAATCTTTCCCCCAATACATGTACTTGGTGCCCTTGTCAAAGATCAGCTAACTATATATACATGGGTTGATTTCTGGGTTCTCTATTCTGTTCCATTGGTCCATGTGTCTATTTTTATGACAGTACCATGCTGTTTTGGTTACAATAGATTTGTAATATGGTTTGAAGTCAGTAAGTGTAATGCCTCCAGCTTTACTGCTTTTGCTCAGGATTGCTTTGGCTATTCAGGATCTTTTGTTGTTCCATATGAATGTTAGGATTGCTTTTTCTATTTCTGTGAAGAATGTCAATAGTATTTTGATGGGGTTCACACTGAATCTGTAGATGGCTTTGGGTAGTATGGACATTTTCACTATGTGGATTCTTCCAATCCATGAACAAGAAATGTTTTTCCATCTCTTGGTGTCCTCTTTAATTTCTTTCAGTGGTGATTTATAGTTCTCATTGTAGAGATCTTTCATGTCCTTGGTTAGATTTATTCCTCGGTATTTTATTTTTTTGGTGACTATTGTAAATGGGCTTGCTTTCTTTATCTCTTTATCTTGTAGTTTGTTGTTAGAGTAAAAAACACCACTGATTTTTGCATGTTGATTTTGTATCCTGCAGCTTTACTGAATTTGGTTATTAGCTCTAAGAGTTTTTTGGTTGGGTCTCTTGCGTTTTCTATATATAGAATCATATCATCTGCAAACAGGGACAATTTGATTTCATCTTTCCCTATTTGTATGTATGTTAAATAGGAGTGGTGAGAATGGGCATCCTTGTATTGTTCCTGATATTAAGGGGAAAGCTTTCAGCTTTTCCCCATTCAGGAGCATATTGTCAGTGGGTTTTAGTAAATGGCTTTTATTGCATTGAGATTCTGTCTTTCTATACCTAATTTGTTGAGAGCCTTTATCATGAAGCAACGTTGAATTTTGTCAAATGCTTTTTCTGCATCTATTGAGATGATCATATGGTTTTTGTTCTTGATTTCATTGATGTGGTATATCACATATATTGACTTGCATATGTTTAACCATCTTTGCATTCCTGGGATGAAGCCTACTTAGTCATGGTGTATAATATTTTGGATGTGTTGCTTTATTCTGTTTGCTAGTATTTTTATTGAAGATTTTTGCATCAAAGTTCATCAAGAACATTGTTTGGCCTGTAGTTTTTTTCTTGTTGTTCTATCTTTGTCTGGTTTTAGTATCAAGGTGATTCTGCTCTCATAGAATGAGTTTGGGAGAATGGTTTCTCTTTCAATTTTGTGGAATAGTTTGAAAATAATTGGTATTAATTCCTCTTTAAAGGTTTGATAGAATTCAGCAGTGAAGCCATCCAGTCCTGGACTTTTCTTTGTTGGAAGATTTCTGATTATTGCTTCAATATCATTGCTCATTATTGTTCTGTTCAGTTTTTCTGTGTCTTCTTGGTTCAGTCCTGGTAGTTTGTCTATGTCCAGAAATGTATCCATTTCCTCCAGGTTTTCAAATTTGTTGGCATATAGTTATTCATAGTAATCTCTAATGATTATTTGTATTTCTGTGGTATCAGTTGTGATATCTCCTTTTTCATTTCTGATTTTTGTTATTTGTGTCTTCTCTCATTTTTTAATTAGTCGGGCTACTGGTTTTTCTATTTTGTTTATCTTCTCAAAAAACCAACTTTTTGTTTCACTGAGCTTTTGTATCATATTTTTGGTTATTATTTCATTTAGTTCTGCTCTGATTTTATTTATTTTATTTTTTTATAATGTTTGGAAATTACTGTTAAATTATTTAGTATGGTTTTGAAAATTTGTTGTTTTTGATTCATGCTCACATATCTTATGATGAATATTCCCATGATCTATAAATAGTTCAGGGACTATTACAGCAAAATATTAAAATCATGTCATCAAATTAGTCTGTATACCAGTGTTTGTTGTGTTTTCATTTTTGCTTTTATGTACACTTGACTATTTTCACAGGAAAAAAAGTAAATATGTATATTTGCCAGAGTATCTCATTGTACCCCACAGTATCTTAGCCATAATACATTTTAGTAGTTCTGCTCTGTTTTTAATTATTTCTTTCCATATACGAAATTTGAAATTGGATTGTTGTTTTTCTAATTATTTGAGGTGCAATGTTAGGTTTTTTATTTGGAGTCCTTCTATTCTCTTGATATAAGCATTTATTGCAATTAACTTTTCTCTTAGTACTGCCTTTGCAGTATCCCATAGGTTTTGGTATGATGTGTTCTCATTATTGTCACTTTTGAGAAATCTTTTCATTTCCTTTTTGATTTCTTCTTTAACCCATATGTCATTCAGGAGCATATTATTTGATTTCCAAGTATCTGTATGATTTCCAAAGTTTGTTTGTTATTCATTTCTAGTTTTAATCCATTGTGGTCTGAGAAGATGCATGAAATGATCTCAATTTTTTTTAATTTGTAGATATTTGACTTGTGACCTAATATAATAATCAATATAATAATCAATATAATAATAATAATATAAATAATATATTAATATTATATTATATAAAATATAATATTCAATATTCAAAATATAATAATCAATAACTATAGTGCAAGTTATTGTGCTAAGTATGATGAGGGATCTATCTTGGAGATTGTTCCATGTGCTGATGAGAAGAATGTATATTCTCTAGTTGTTGGGTGAAATGTTCTATATATATCTACCAAGTCAGATTGGTCTAAAGTGTAATTTAAATCCTGTGTGTCCTGTTGGTTTGTTGCCTAGATGAACTTTCCAGTGCTGAAAGGGTGGTATTGAGGTCCCCAGCTATTACTGTTTCGTGGTCAATCTCTCTCTTTATGTGTAATAAAATTTGCTTCGTAAATCTGGGTACACCACTATTGGGAGCATATTTATCTATGGTTGTTATGTCTTCTTGGCAGATGGATCCTTTTATTATTATTATATAATGGCCTTCTTTATCTCTTTTTATAGTTTTTGTCTTAAAGTCTATTTTATCTGATATAAGAACAGCTACTCCTGCTCCTTTTTGGTATCCATTTATGTGGTATATCTTTTTCCATCCTTTCACTATTAATCTGTGAGAGTCTTAAAAGTTGAGATGGGTTTCTTGTAGGAAGCATATAGTGGTGTCTAGTTTTTTAATCCAGCCAGCCACTCATTGTCTTCTGAGTGGGGAGTTCGATCCGTTAACATTTAGCACTGCTATTGAAAGGTATTGTCTATCTCCTTCAATCTAATTGCTTTAGTGTGGTTGTTTTAAGTATTTTTCTTTTCTTTCTCTGTTGTTCTTTGACTTTGGGGTTTGTTGGTTTTTTGAGTTGGTACAGCATAGTTTTTTCCTCTTTCTCATTTGCCTATATGTTCTATCAGTGGGATTTGTTCTTTCTACTGTACTCATGGTGGTATTTGTTTTTCTGAATCCAGGTACAGAACTCCCTTGAGGGCTTCTTGTAGGGCTGGCCATGTGGTGCTGAATTCCCATAGTTTTTTTTTTAATCTGGGGAATAAACTATTTCTCTTTCATATCTGAAAGATATCCTTGCTGGGTATAGTATTCTTGGCAGGTAGTTTATTTCTTTTAGTGCTCTAAATATATCATCCCATTCTCTTCTGGCCTGTAGGGTTTCTGCTGAGAAGTCTGCTTTTAGTCAATAGCAACTTGACATTTTTCTTTTGCTATTTTCAGGATTTTCTCTTTGTCTTTGCTTCTTGACAGTTAAATACAATGTGTCTTAAGGAGGACCTTTTGGATTGAATCTGTTTGGGGATCTTTGAGCTTCTTGCATGTGGAAATCCATTTCTACACCAAGACCATGGAAGTTTTATGCTATTATCTCATTTAATGAGTTTTCAATGCCTTTTTCTTTTTCTTCCCCTTCTGGAACACCCGTGATTCAGATGTTTGTATGCTTAAGGCTGACTGATGGCTCTTGAAGATTTTCTTTATTTTTTTGTAATTCTTTTTTCTTTTCTTTCTTTGTTTCTTTTTTTCTTTCTTTTTTTTTTTTGGTCTGGTTTGGTTATTTCTATTTCAAAAACACTGTCTTCAAGATTAGGAATTATTTCTTCTGCTTGTTCTAGCCTGCTGCTAAAGTTCTCGAATGTAGTTTATATTTCATTGAATAAGTCTTTTAGTTCCAAGAGTACTGCCATATCCTTTTATATGGTATTAATCTCTTTGTAGATTTCATCCTTCATATCTTGGATTTTTTTTCTCATTTCATTGTGTTGTCTATGTGACTCTTCCCGTATGTCACTGAGTTTCCTTAATATTACTGCTCAGAATTCTTTTCCAGACATTTTGAGGGTTTCTTGTAGATTGAGATCTTGTATTAGAGAGTTACTGCATTCCTTCAGGGTTGTCATAGTTTCTTGTTTTTCATATTTCTAGTATCCCTGTATTGATGTTTGCTCATCTGGTGAAGCAGTTGCTTCTTCAGTTACTTGGGTGTCTTTTGAGGAGAGAGAATCTCTTCTGCAGATTTGTTTTATGTTTCCTGTTGGATGGGATGTTTCAATTTTGATTCCAGGTAGACGCTACAGTTCCAGAAGTTTCAGGAATACTCCAGGGTTCTGGGTAGACTCAGCGGACTAGGGGATACTGACAGGTATGGTGTGACTGAGGATGACTGTGACTATGCAGAATGGGGCTCCTATTACTGTGGCCTAGCAGTGCTGGGCTCCCATAGTGGGAGCTGTGAGGGGCAGAGCTCCAAAGGCTGTGGTCTATTGCTTAACCGCAGGGAGTTGTGGCTGGGCTGGGGCCATGTGGAGCAGAGCTCTTGTGGCAGCTGCCTGTTCACTAAAGACTTGTGTGGTGGAGAACACATGGGATAGGGCTCTGGAGGCTCCTTCCTGGAGGCTTGAGGCTCTTGTGGTGGAAGATACACAGAGAGGGAGGCTTCTGGGGCTGCTGCCTAGCAGTTCAAACTTCCCAAAGTGGCAGCCACAAAGGGCAGGGCTCCTGGGGCTGTTGCTGAGCCTCTGATTCCTCTCACAGGGTAAGCTGAGGCAGGTGGGTTTCCAGGCTGGTGCAGGGGTGTTCAGACCTCTCGGTGAAAATCATGAAGGGCAAAGCTTTCAGGGCTGGTGCTGGGCTGCTGAGGCCTCTCCCTGAGTGAGTCACAATAGGCAGAGCTCCTGTGGCTATTGCTGGGGTGCTGAGGCCTCTCCTGGCTAGAGCTATGAGGGATATGGATCCTGGGGCTGGTGTAGAGGTGCTGAAGTCACTCTTGGTGGGAGTCACAAGGGGCAGGGCTCCTGGGGCTGGTGCCCAGCCTCTGAGGCTTCTCCCAGCAAAAGCCATGAGGGGCAGGGCTACTGGGTCTGGCATAGAGGTGCTCAAGTCTCTACCTGTGAGAGTTTCATGGGACAGGGACACTGAGGCTGTTGTAGAGGTGCTCAAGTTGCCGTTGGTGGGAATGGTGAGGGCAAGGGCTCCCAGAGCTCCTGCCAGGCTGCTGGGGCTTCCCTTGGGAAAGCTGCTAGGGGCTGGGCTCCTAGAGCTGGTGCCAAGCTTCCCCAAAGCCTCTCCCTGTGGGAGCCATGAGGGACAAGGCTCCCAGGGCTGGTATGGATCCACTCCAGTCTCTAGTGGCAAAAACCTCAAGGTGAGGGTCTCCAGGGATTGCTGCCAACCAGCTCCAGCCTCCTGCGATGGAAGCCATGTGGGGTGGGGCTCTGGAGACTGCAGCAGGCAGCACAGCACTCCAGTGTTCGGGACTGGGGACTGCACAGGGCCATGGCTGGATCTGCATGGCCTGCAGTTCCAGCAGCTGGGGCTGGGGCTGTATATGGTGTGGGGCATGCAGCAGTGCGTGCTGGTGGCTGCTGCAGGGAGCAAGAGGAACTCCCATGGGGGAGATGGATCCCTGCCCTGCGGCCAAGCAGTGGTGCTTGCGACCTCTGCAGTGGTGAGGGTGGGCTGAGGCAGAAGTAATCAGGGGTTACTGCTGGGAAGTGCTCTAGTTAAGCAGATTCTTCTTGTCTCAAGGGAGAATTTCTCCTGTGCTGACCTCTGCTGTCCACTCTGCTCTGGATCTCTTCTGTGGGAGAATTGCACACTGGGTACCTCTAGTCTGCCATCTTGACCCCTCCCTTCATACTGCCCTAAAATAATCTAAATAATCTTTAAAAACACAGACTTGACCATATTATTGCTCAGCTTAGTGCCATTTTGTGGCTTTTGTCGCCTAGTAGTTTTCGAACCTTAGCATGCATCAAATCACCTTGAAAACTGGTTGAAACACAGATTGTTGGGTCCCACCCCAAGAATTTCTGAATCAGTAGGTTTGGGGTGGGCCTGAGAATGGCCATCTCAAACAAGTTCGCAGGTGGTGTTGATGCTGCTAAACTGAGACCACATTTTGAGAACCACTGTGTAGTCTATAGCATACATTTCCAACTCCATAGCATAGTGTACAGAGAATTGTCAACCCATCTCTCCAACCAATATCTCCTTACCACTGATCTCTAAATCCAATAAATGGGCTCCTGATGCACGAAAGTGCCTCACTGCTTTTTACCTCTTTGCTTTGTTTAAATATTCCTTCTTTCTCTTTTTCTGGATTTTTTTTTTCTTACCATTTTAAAATTCACTCATCTGTCAAGTTCTCTCTCAGGTCCCTCTCAATAAGGCATTTCCCAACACTGTCTCCTCTTCCCGACTACACACACACACACACACACACACACACACACGCACACACATACACATAGAAATGGCTATTCCCTTCTCTGGATCTCACATGAAATAAATCTACTCTTGTCATAAAATATATATCACTTTATAACTCCTAACTTCCTGTCTTCCCAATTAAACTTTAAGGTCTAGTGGGTAGAAACTCTCTTACCAGTATGCATACTTTGGTATGAAGCAGTCCACCTATATTACTGTAGACATTTGATATTTAATTGGTGCATCAAAACAGATGAATATATGCATAAAATCATTTTTAAAAACTTACTGCACTGTCCCATATATATTACCATGTAACCCTTGCATAAGGGAAATTTATGAATTTGAAAACAAGTATTCAAGGGTATTTTACCTTTTTTAGTATAAGATAAAATGTGGAGAAGAGGAGCAGAGAAGATTAGACCTTCTTTGTTCTACTTAATGAATAATGACACAGAGAATAATTTGGCTAATGGAACATTAGACCATATAATAACTACATAGCAATTCCATAAGAATAAAGAAACTCCTATAATTCTATTGTATTCTTGGTTACCTTGAGTAAGGTCTGCATTAATTTAAGATGCATCCACCATGCTTAAATTAAAAAGATCTAGACCGGTTTTACAATGTATAGAAACAATTCACTTTAAATAGGGCATGGAGTAGGTGGAAAAATTGGCTGTAAATATAAATAATTGAATGGCCAACCAAAATGAAATTTTTATATTACTATTGGGCCAGACATAAAAATCTCTGTATGTTTTATAACATCTTGTCCTGATGTCTGATGTCTCGTATAATTAATTTATTTACACAATTTATTATTTTTTAAATAAAAATATAATAATCAATAACTATAGTGCAAGTTATTGTGCTAAGTATGATGAGGGATTCAAAGAAGATGTCGACACCACTCCTGCCCTATACCTCAACAGAAGCATTATTGGTATTTGGGTAGGACAATTCTTTATTGTGTGGTATGGTTCAATGCATTCCAAGATGGTTAGGATTCTTACACTAAATATTGATAGCATCCCTTAGTCACTGAAACTAAATACCTCCACACATTCCCAAACACTTCCTAGGGATAGTACCCACCACAGTCGAGATTGGACTAGAGGAAGCCTGATGAGGAGGACCCTGGGAAAAAAAAAAGTGACTCTCTCTCTCTATGGACATCCCATCCCCTTTTGAAGGGAATAAAGAAAAATGGAGAAAGGAAATTTCAAATTTTCAGACTTTTCTTATATGATGAGGGATTCAAAGAAGATGTCGACACCACTCCTGCCCTATACCTCAACAGAGGCACTATTGGTATTTGGGTAGGACAATTCTTTATTGTGTGGTTTGGTTCAATGCATTCCAAGATGGTTAGGATTCTTACACTAAATATTGATAGCATCCCTTAGTCACTGAAACTAAATACCTCCACACATTCCCAAACACTTCCTAGGGATAGTACCCACCACAATCGAGATTGGACTAGAGGAAGCCTGATGAGGAGGACCCTGGAAAAAAAAAAAGTGACTCTCTCTCTCTATGGACATCCCATCCCCTTTTGAAGGGAATAAAGAAAAATGGAGAAAGGAAATTTCAAATTTTCAGACTTTTCTTACTACAGTTAACACTTGTATGATACATGTAAACTCATTAATGAACAAGATTACATGTGAGTTATAATCGTAATGACTAGTAATTAGTTACCAGAGGAATAAACATTTATTGAACTAATGTCAGCTATTACAAAGAACAATAAAATATCTGTGCTGAAATCTCATTAGCCTACAGGCACACAAAAGAATGCTTGATTTTCTATCAATGCATAAGAATCGAGATTGGACTAGAGGAAGCCTGATGAGGAGGACCCTGGAAAAAAAAAAAGTGACTCTCTCTCTCTATGGACATCCCATCCCCTTTTGAAGGGAATAAAGAAAAATGGAGAAAGGAAATTTCAAATTTTCAGACTTTTCTTACTACAGTTAACACTTGTATGATACATGTAAACTCATTAATGAACAAGATTACTTGTGAATTATAATCGTAATGACTAGTAATTAGTTACCAGAGGAATAAACATTTATTGAACTAATGTCAGCTATTACAAAGAACAATAAAATATCTGTTCTGAAATCTCATTAGCCTACAGGCACACAAAAGAATGCTTGATTTTCTATCAATGCATAAGATATTCACATATACCATGGTTTATGGAGAATGAGTTTGCATTTATTTATTGTAGTCAAACTAGAAAGTGTAAATAAATTGTGACTGTGTCTCCTGGTTTTGGTCCTTAATTGTTTAATAGAAAATTTATTTTTATCAATTTACTCATGTATGATTAGAACTTGACTTGTTTAATACAAAAAAAGTGTAATATGTATCGATAAACCAGAATGACAATTTGTTAATACAGTAAGGCCTAAACTTTCTTTGGGACCAGAATATTTGTCTTCTCTTAAGAGCTACTGAATAAGCCAAAGTCATAATTAAAAGGCTCTGTCTCCACCTCCACTACTTCTATCCTTGCTCTTGTCTGTAATTGTGCATTGATCTGGCTCCCTGAAGCCTGTCGGCCCATCTTCAACCTGTGCTCAGCCATTTATCCCAGTGATGGGTGATCTTCAAAGAATCAAATGATGATTTCACTCTCTGGCTTAAATCCCTCTAATGGCATCACTCTTAGGATAAAAGGCCATAAATAAATTTTTCTGAAAACAAAAGCAGAAAAATTTAGTAGATAGCATACAAGGACTCTAAAATCTTCTTTAAAAAGTTCTTCAACCTGAATAGAAATGCTAACAATGGAAATTGGGAGCAACAAGAAGAGATAAAGAATACTGAAAATGGTAAGTATGTGGGCAAATATAAAACCCTGCCTATTTGTTTTTAAAGATAATGAATTTTTAAAGCAAAAAATTGTGGGCTTTATAACAGATATAGAAGCAAATTATAGAATAAAGAGGTAAATAAAGTTGTACTTTTGTAAGTTTATTTTATCCTATATAATGTGGTACAATATTAAATCCAGTTAGAGTATTTTATTTCATAAAGGAAGCCATGGAAATTACAGAGGAATAACTAAAAAAAAGATATAGAAATTAAAATAAAATAATAAAACAATGTTTATATGATAAAAAAGGAATCAGACAGTAGAAACAGAAAAATCAAACAGTTACTAAATAGAAAAACTATAGACTAAAATATGATCATATCAATAGTTACATTAAATGTAAATGGATTGAATAGTTAAAAGTCAAAATTTGTCAGACTGGATAAAAAAGTAAGACTGCAGTATATTGCTACCTATCAGATACAAAGAAACGGATAGACTGAAAATAAAGTAATAAAAATTATAAACTATCCAAACAGTAATTACAAGAAAATAATGTGGTTATAAAAATATCAAACAATGTAGATTTCGAGAAAGAAATATTACTGAAAATAAGTGAGAGAATTCATCAGAAATATGTAACAATCCTAAAAGTGATATACTTAATAATAGAAATTTAAAATACACAAAACAAAATCTGGTCCTGTATAATGTGGTACAATATTAAATCCAGTTAGAGTATTTTATTTCATAAAGGAAGCCATGGAAATTACAAAGAGGTATAACTAAAAAAAAGATATAGAAATTAAAATAAAATAATAAAACAATGTTTATATGATTAAAAAGGAATCAGACAGTAGAAACAGAAAAATCAAACAAAGTTACTAAATAGAAAAACTATAGACTAAAATATGATCATATCAATAGTTACATTAAATGTAAATGGATTGAATAATTAAAAGTCAAAATTTGTCAGACTGGATAAAAAAGTAAGACTGCAGTATATTGCTACCTATCAGATACAAAGAAATGGATAGACTGAAAATAAAGTAATAAAAATTATAAACTATCCAAACAGTAATTACAAGAAAATAATGTGGTTATAAAGATATCAAACAATGTAGATTTCAAGAAAGAAATATTACTGAAAATAAGTGAGAGAATTCATCAGAAATACGTAACAATCCTAAAAGTGATATACTTAATAATAGAAATTTAAAATACACAAAACAAAATCTGACCAGACTAAAGGAAGAAATACACAAATCCAAATAAAGTATAATAGTCAGATTTATAAAAAACTTCTCTCATGAATTGACAGAACAAGTAGCCAAATAAGAATTATAATAAATAGGCTGTAAAAGGACTGAACAACACTATCAACAACTACATGGACCTAATTGGCATTTATAAAATATCACTTTTATTCACTGTAGAATAGATATTCTCTCAAATAAACGTAAAAGTTTTATTAGATTCATCATGTGCTATGCAAAAATACAATCTTTCAAAACATAGAAATGTTGGATATTTATTCAACCAAAATGAAATTAAATAAGTAATAAATAGTAATAAATATCTAAGACAGGTCAAATGTTTTCAAATTAACTAATGTGCTCATAAAAACTCTATGTATCAAAATAAAAATTAAAAGAAAAACTCAAAAAGTTTTCAAAGTGAATAATAATAAAAATAAATATCAAAATGTGTGGGATGCAGCTAATGTGGAGGAAAATTTGTAGTTTTAATTGCTAATATTGAAAAAGAAGATAGATTTAAAATCAATGATCTAAGAGTCCATTTTAAGAAGCTAATAAAAAAGGTATAAATTATGAGGAAAAAATAGTATTAAGAGAAGAAATCAATGAAATATAAAACCAATAATAGAAAAAATTAACTGTAGTAGGCAGAATGGTGCTCCCAAAGATGTCCGTGTCCTAATCGCTGAAATCTGTGAATCTATTACATTGCAAAATGGATTTTGTACATGAAATTGAGATTATGTACCTCAGAATAGGAAGATTATCCTGGATTTTCCAGGTAGGTCCAATTTAATCACATGAGCCCTTAAAAACAGAAATTTCTCCAGCTGGAGTCAGAGGGATGTGGCAGAAAGGAAGTCAAAGAGACTGGAAGCCTGAGCAGTAGTTTGCTGATTTGAGATGAAGAGAGCAAAGTGACAAGAAATGCAGGCACCTTTAGGAGATGAGAGAGGCTTCCAGTGAAAGCCACAAGGAAACAGGACAACCATGAAGATACAAATTCTGCCAACAACCTGAAGGAGCTTGAGAGTGAATTCTTCCCCAGGGACTCTGGAGTGGAACACAGTCCTACCAACATCTAGATTTTGGCGTGGGGGACCAAGCTGAGAACCAGGTAAGCCATGCTGTGCCCAGCCTTCTGATCCATTGTATTAGTCCGTTTGTGTTGCTATAACAGGAGTACCTGAGACTGGGTAACAGAGGTTTATTCAGTTTGAGTTCGCTTCTGTTCCTAATTGCTTGAGAGTTATATCATGAATGTATGTCAAATTTTTTTCAAGTGGTTTTTCTGCATCAACGAAGTTGTTAACATGGTTTTTCTTTTTAAAAAAAAACTCTGTTAAAAAAAAGAAACAAAATCTCTGTACAAATAGTGAATTAATTATTGATTTTTGAATGTTAAATCACCTTTCCTTCCTGGGAGAAATCCCACCTAGTCATTGTGTACATTCTTTTTTTATATTGCTAGATTTCACTTGCTACTACTTTGTTAAGATTTTTCTCAACTATGAGCTAAATAGTAGGTTAATAAATTTTTCTTTAAATTGCCTTTTTCAGCCTTTGGTTTCAGATTGATGCTTGTTTCATAAAATAAGATGAAGAGTTTTATTTCCTCCTCTATTTTCTGAAAGTTCAAGTAAAATTGTTATCGTTTCTTTCTCAAATATTTAATACAATCCACCAATGAAACTCTGCTGTGGACTGATTGAATAACCCACATCTAACATCATAGTTACTGGTTAATAATTGAGCATTTTTCCCCTAAGATTGGGAACAAGGCAAGGATGTCTACTGTTGCTGCTTCTATTTAGCATAGTATTAAGCTCCAGTCTGTCTTTATTCAGAAATGACATGATTATGTAAAACAATCCCAAGTAATCAAAGAAAAATATATCAGCACTAATAAGTAAATTTATCAAGGTTATAGTATAAAAGGTCAGTATACAAAAACCAATTATATTCCTATAAGCTAATATCCAATAGTTAGAAATGAAATTAACCAAATAATGCCATTTACAATAGCAAAGCATTAAAAACCATCAATTGGTAAATATAAATTTAAAAATTACAGGTAAGATCTTTGCACAAAGAACTAAACAACGTTGCTGAGACAAATTTTAAAATGCTTAAATGAATGGAGAGCTGTACCATGTTAATAGGTCAGAGGAATCAATATTATTAAGGTGGAATTTCTTCTCAATTCAATCTATAGATATAATGCAATTCAAACAAAATTCCACCAAGATTTTGTAGAAATCTGTAAGTTGGACTATATGGAAGTCAAAGGACTTAGAATAACAAAAAAATAAAATGAAAGTAACTTGAAAAATAATGAAATTGGGGGATTTTTGCTACTTATTTCAACACTTACTATAAAACTACAGTAATAAAGACAATGCAATATGGGCATAGGAATAGACAAAACAGATCAAGAGAACAAGAAGAGACTTCAAAGATTGACTCACACATATGTGGTTGATTGATACTCAACAAAGATACCAAGCTATTCAATAAAGGAAAGTCTTATTCAACAAATGGTATGAGGGAAAAAAAACACTTTTCCCAATGTCAGTCACATCAGACCCCAAAATGATGTTCAGACGATTATTGACATGATAAGCAATATAGAAGCTAAAATTGCAAAGCTTGCACAAGAAAGCAGTATATTTTCATAAACTTGAGGTGAACAAAGATTTCTTAGTGAGGATCAAAAACAATAAAGGTAAATCAAATGTATATAATATGGATTGCATTAAATTAAAAACTTCTGCTTATCAAATGACACAAAAATAAAAAGTAAAGCACAGACTGGAAGAAAATATTCTCAGCACAAATATCCAACAAAGTACTTGCATTCAGAATATAAAGGACATTTATAATTGAATAATAAAACAACTTAAGATTGGTAGAAGACTTGAACAGACAATAAAGACTTTCAACACTTTTAATCATTAGTAGAATGGAAATTAAATTCACAATGATAAAGTACTTCACACACTGTGAACACCAAACACTGGCAAGTGTGCAAAGCAAAGGGAACTCTGACACCCCCAAGTGAGAGAATGATACAACTCAACCAATGTAGGAAATCGAGAATTTCCTATAATGTCAAACACATGCTTACAATAGTATACCAACATTTTCAGTCCTAAGTATTTATACCATAAGATTTGTAAAAGAGAATTCATAGCAGTTTTATTCATGGCAGCAGAAAACTGGAAACACCTCAAACATCCTCAGCAGGAGAATGGATAAACAAACTGTGGTATGTTTATTCGATGGAATGTTTCACAGCAACAAAAATAATTGAATAATACTGTTCATGCAATAACAAGCTTGAATCTCACAAACAGACAATATGCAAAAGAAGACAGACAAAAGAAAAAGTGTATATTTTATGATTCCAGTATATAAAGTTCAAGAACAGGCAAAAATAATTTGTTCCTATAGAAATCATACCTTTGGATGCCTATGACAGCAGGGATCCCAACTAGATGTTGGAGAAAGAACTTTCTGGAGGGATGGTAATGCTCTATGTCTTGGTTGGGATGGTGATTACATCTGTCAGAATTCATTGTTATATACTTAGTATCTGTACATTATAAAAAATGTACTTACCTGAGTAAAAATAAATATATTTCTTTTGAAAATCTGAAATGGATGTGGGGAGGACTTATTCAGTGAAATGTAGTATAATTGAGAGACAATGTATAAACCTGTAGCTGCCCCCAAAGGAATAGTGCCTCAGAGGAATATAGGTGTTAATTTCACAGTGCTTAATTAGAATACTAACATCTCAGCTGATTCTGCAAATCAAATATAGTAACCTGCTAGAATTTTTAAATTCTTGTGACTGACATCTCATTATTTACAAATTCCTTCCTATAATTACTTCCTTAGTCTTATAAGAGTTTTCCTAAAAGATTAGTATAACCCTCAAAATCGCAATGTCAAAGTCTATCAATATTTTGTGAATGTTTTTCCTCTAATAAATATATTTCTAAGGTTTAAATCTACTATTGGTATTAGTATTGTGCATCCGTAGAAGTTCAGGCAAATGACAGTGTCATGTACTAATCTATAAAACATAACTCATGTTTTAAGATATTGTGCAGCTCAACTTGCAAAGTGTTTCTCTGAGATGTTTTACAACACAAGGCTAATGAAGTATGGGTCATAAGAATGAGCTGAGCAGTCTTATTTATTTCAGTACATAAGAACTTGAGATTTCTATTTCTTAATATGACAAGTTAGAAAAACTGAAGGGATGTATGAAATAAGACTTGCCTCTTGATCTGCAAGATTATATCTATGAGAAACCTTTTACGGATTGATTTCTTTGACACACATAAAAGAGTGAAAAATAGCTGGGCCTGGAGTAAATAATCATGCAAAAAGGACAAATTCAGTACATAAATGATTACAATACTAGTAGGAAGCCAAAAAATCAAATTCATGCATTCAAAGCCAAGGCTAAATGAACTTTCATTGTGAATGGGGATAATCTGAAACATAGGCTGCTGCCATGATTCATTAGGATCAAAATCTAATCTCTGTTTTGTTTTTTTCTCTAAAACCTCTTAGCCCGAAACAGTACTGTAGAACATAATAACTCATCAATAAATGGATGATGGGTGAGCAAACATGAGATAAATGGGAAAGCGGATAGGCAAGAATGGAAGATGGGGGCCATGGTGTGACTGGCAGCACCTTGAAGTGGGAAACCCTGGAAGAGGCTAACAAATCCTAGAGGAAATTCTACTCACAGGACCCAGCAGGGAGCCCTTCCTACCATTGTCAGACTGAGAATATTTGAGAGACATTTTGTCTTGTGTCATCAGAGGCTACAGCATTGGAGTCAGAGAATAGACTTTGTTTGGCAGATCCTCCTCAGAGTTCAATGTCAACAATGCTTTGAATGCAAAGGGTATTGACGTTGGGATAATGAAATGGACATAAATAATCAATCAATAAGGGGAGGCAATAGATGCAGGCTCGCATTCTAATGTATTGCTAGGATATGTCTTACGTGTGCGCGTTATTGCTGAAGCATCACCCAGACTGATCGTTCATCTGTGAGGATGCTACTCAGACTGGAGGGCAGATGTGGAGTAAACGTTGTCCCATATCATTTCCTGAAAATTCTGCTGTATGAAATCTCTACATATTAAAAAAATCCAAACTGAATATTTTCAAGTGAACTGACTGCATCTCCCTCACTAACCTTCATCTCGTTCTATTTCCTAAAAGGAGGAATCTTTAGTTGTGAATTATCTAAGAACTCTGGAGTCTGTATCATATTTCATGATTTTCCTCCACGACAAAATTTTTAAAAACACACACTAATAGAATGCAAAAAAACAAAGTATGCTTTCAATCTATGGAATAAAATAAATCTAACTTCTTTCCTTAAGTGTCTGTGACTGTAATATCCTATCAATCAGCAAGAAGAAAAACAAAAAAAGGAGTTTGAAAGTGTCAATGGTGTTCAAAATGGAGCCTTCCCTTGCAGACTTGTGGGGCCTGTGAGTGCCGCGGACCCACAAACACATTCATCAAAACCGTGATGGTGCTCACCTCACATCCCTTCATGAGTCTGTTCAACATGCAATCAGTCTCATTTTTATTGCATTGTGTTATATGGTGATAGTAGTTTTGGAGAACTGTATAAAAAATAATTCTTCCCAGAATCCTTCAGAGACAAGCCTTCTCTTTTCTACCTCAAAAATTCATATTTGGGCAAATTTCAGTTTAGGGATATGCAGTTTGTCAAAGTTGACAGTTTCATACTTTGAGCACCAGGCTTATTTTTTTCTTTAAGTCACGAGGATATTAATTTTGCCTTGTAAAGGAGAAAGCAAGTTGAGGAAAGTTCTTATGTCTCTTTGAAGTGATAACTACTCCTCAGAAGAGACACTGGCTTCTGTTTTCTTTGAGCGATTGACTTACATATTCTGGGTCTTATTTTTCCCATCTGAAAAGCAATATGATTGGAATTGAATGGCATTTCTCAAGGTAGGTTCTGTGGACACTAGCTTGTCCTGTGTGGTGGTATAGAAAAACCAACTGTATTGTCAGAATTTTTAAAGAGGTGTTGCCATTTATAAAACTTGTATTATGGAGAACGGAGGGTAGTGGTTTTCATCCAAAAGCTGGAGACTCTATGCTCCAGTTCCTTAACATATTAGAATCAGTATTTCTTGCCTGTGTGAATACAAACTCCAACCTCTCCCTGTAGTCAGCACAGAGGAAGGGACTCAACTCTCAGCAGCAGAGGGGAAGGTGGACTTTGTAATCATAAGTCAGCAAATTACAAAAGGCTGTTTAGAAAGAGTTCTGCCAACGTTAACGTAAAAGAGGCCACAGTATTTATACAGTAAAATATTAATCAGTATAATTTGCTGGTCAATGAAGGGGTTATGATGTGTTTCTAGGGGACAATAACCTTTTTGTTAGTTGAGATTTTAATGTTTTGAATATGTGACATTAAGTTCTGTTTATTTTGGAAGCCACTTATGTCTTCAGTGATTCTTTACATACGAAGGGTCCAAGGTCAAAGAACTATGGTAAACAATGCTTCCTACCCCTTGGAGATTCACAGTGTGCATTAGCCCATTGAAGTTTCTCTCTGTAAACAGTGTTCAACTTCCATACTTCCAAGACATGTTTTACCATGCAACCCATAACACGTACTTGCATGCTAGGGAAATGACTTTCTTAGAACAGTCTTTAGAAAATATTGATTTCAGATGGTTTCCAAAATCCTATATATATTCTGACAAGAGGTTAAAGCTGAATAGACTTTGGTTTCCATACTAGTGCAAAAATATCTGAACGGTATTTCATTGGTTCCTTAATAGTTTTCATTTACATATTTTCAGTGATCATCACAACTCCATAAAATGAATAGTATATTATAATTCAGTTTTACCATTCCAACTTGACCACCAGTTAGCCACAACACTCAAAGACCTCTGCAAATGATCTCAGTGGAAAATTTTCTGACATAAGAAGAGTAGTCATAACCGCACAATTTTCAGTTCTCTGACCAGCACCACCACTCCCCTTCCATGTCCCCAAAATGTCCATTCTTCAAAAGTTGCCACCCAAAATTCTCCATGCTTCCCACACAGGCCCTGTGCAATAACTACCCTTATGTTCCAAATAACTCCCACTTCTCTCACTCCTTCAAGATTCTTGAGAAGTGCTGTATTATGGAAAGAACGCTGGTTAGACTTAGACGCTCCTGGCTTCTAGTCCTAACTCTGTGAGTTACTAACATCAGGGCCTGTGCGAGTTACTTTTTGTAATTTCATTTATTCTCCTTGAAAACATAGTGATGACCACTACTCCAGGGATTCTAGTCTCTTGACATAGAGACAATCGATACAAATTATTTTCCTTTTACCCTTCCCTCTCTCATTTTCTCACACATTATCAGAATTGCAAACAATTAAAAACAGAGATTTATTAGATAGATATTTTTCAATATAAAACTGTTGTCCTGAGGGGGAGAAAATGGTTAATACCCTAAGGAGAAGAGCTATTATCTCAGAGCAACCATTATCCTCAGCCCTTTCTTCAGGATGCAACCTTCACTCCAGGACACAAAAACAGTATTTTCCAAGACTCTGCCGGGTTTTTGTGTCTATGAGAGGAAGAGGGCTTTGCAGTGAGATCCCACTTCTCAGGCAAAGGCCTTAGGACTATACTTGGAAAGGGTTTGGCAAATGAACAGAGAAGGCCAAAAATTCTTACCACTTCTTCAGTGAAGCCCAGTAGTATTAAGTGATGATATTTTGAAAAATAAAAAGTATTCATTAATTCATCCATTCATTTTTTAAAAAATTGACTACTTACCAGCAGGCAGGGTAGTCAAGCAAACTGTGTTTTGTCCATCTTCACTTCTCAGTTACTACGAGTTTGGGAGGACTCCTCCCTGTGTTTCAGAGGGCTGGTGGGGCAGCCAGCACTCAGGGGAGCTGTGGCTCAAGGTGGGACCCAGAGCAGCAGAGGATAGGAGCATGTGGACGGGAATGGATGTGAGAAAACCTGTCTCCTTACTGAATAAGCCAGAGGGGTAATTATTTTTCCCTAAAGGGGGGCTTATTAACCCAAATGGATTTTTTAAAAATAAGTCCGGATGATTAATTTTTTATGAAGGATTCCAGAAAGTAAAACTTATGCACTGCACATTATTTAGCAATGAAAGGCCCCTTTAAAAAAAAATCTGTTTGGATACATTGCTCTTAAATTAAAAATATAATAATAAACTAGGGAAATCATGGGGCGTGGCATTGTATATTAAATGATAGGAAAGCAAAACTATCTATATTATTCATCTCAAACTTATTTGTCACCAAAGCCAACCTCTGAAGTAAAAGACTCATGGCTCTTTCCTTTGAAGTTGAATAGAAATAACCTCAAAAATCATGGGTGGCTTAATGTGTCGGCAGGACAGTCATCAATGCTTTAGTTAGTGTACAGTTTGTTTTGCAAAGAGTTTTAAACATTTAAAAGGAATGTTCGTGAATTTCCAAATGCTATGATTGCTGTAGCAAGACATTCGGAGTAATCATTACCTCCAGATGTGATTGCCTTCTTCCCCACCGCTGCTCCCTGGGCATGCTTCTTTTGAAGTTGACAGACACTCTGCATTTTTAGCCTTCCTGACAATAATTGTGTAGTTGGTGAGCAGCAACCATTCAGCTTAGGTGCATTTAGTTCCTACTTAGTCTCAATTACATGTTCATGAAGCCTTTCAAGAGGTAACAGAGTCAAGTAGTATGACAATATAAAACCAATAATTTAAATTAAAAAGGGGGAAAAAGTTATTTTGAGTGAAGTAGAGGATGAAACACATCTTTTTATGGAGGTTCTTTTTTAAATATATTGCCTTGGAACAAATTATTCAAAAATAATTTAGAAAATCGCCATTAGAAAGTACTGTCATGTGTTGGTTAACAACAGGGATACGTTCTGAGGAATGCATTGTTAGGTGATTTTGTAGTTGTGTGAACAGCACAGAATGTACTCACATGAACCTAGAGGGAATAGCCTACTACATACCTAGACTATATGGTATAGCCTAATGTTTCTATGTGAGTAATGCATTGGGCTACAAAGTTATGACAGTTACAATGTCACTAGGTGACAGGAATTTTTCAGCTCCATTACAATCTTATGGGAGCACTGTTGCATATACGTCCATCATTGACTGAAGCGTTGTTATGCACTGCATGACTGTCCTTACACAGACCTAGATGGGATAGCCTACTACATGCCTAGGCTATATGGTATAGCCTATTGCTTCCAGGGTACAAACCTGTACAGCATGTTACTGTACTAATTACAGTCAGCAGTTGTAACACAATGGGAAGTATTATGTATCTAAACATAAAAATGGTGCACTAAAAAATATGGCATAAGAGGAAGAAAAAATGGTGCACCTGAATAGGGTGGTTACAATGAATGGAACTTGCAGGACTGGAAGTTGCTCTGGATGAGTCAGCAAGTGAATGGTGACTGAACGTGAAGGCCAAGGACATTACTGTACACACCGTAGACTTTATAAACACTGCACACATAGGCTGCACTAAATTTACAAAAAGCATATTTTTCTTTCTTCTACAATAAATTAATTTTAGCTTACTCTAACTTCAGTCCTTCATAAACTTTTTAACTTTTTGTAATATTTTGTAATAATATTTAGTTTAAAACACAAACACATACTGTACAATATTTTCTTTATATCCTTATTCCATAAACTTTTTTGTTAAGAACTAGGGCAAAAACACACACATTAGCATGGCCTATTCAGGTTCAGGATAATCAATATCACTGCCTTCCACCTTCAGGGCAGGAACACGCATAGAGCTGTCATTGCCTATGATAACGATGCTTTCTTCTGCAATACTTCCTGAAGGACCTGCCTGAGGCTCTGCTTGAGGAGGTATCATTCTTTTTAGAAATGTGTGTGTAGTGGTTTTTTTGTTTTTTGTTTTTTGTTTTTTTTAATCATAGATTTTCCCATAAACAAATAATACACCATAAACATTCCTCTCTATTAAAGAAAACCTTTCGGTGTTGGGGTTCATTTTTTCATACTTTTTAAGAAGCTTTCTGGGGTCTTCAAAAGATCTGATAAACCCTTCACTGTTAATTTTCTTAGGAGTTCTCTTCTTTTTTTCTTCTCCTGCAGTTTCATTTTCTCTCACTTCTTTCTTTCCACGGTACCTCATTAGTCAATTCCTCAGTAACCAATTCCTCAGGAGCCCCTCAATGTCATCCTCATTCCACACGGGTTAAAGTTGTTTGCCATCTCAACCACAGCCTTATTGATTTTTGCAAACTCCTCATTCTTGGCAAATCCTTTGAAGTCACAGGTGAACTTCTTGAGTGTCTTTCTTCAGTTGCCATTTACACACAACTTGTGACATCACCCCAAACCCAAGCAAGATTTTTAATGTAGTCACAGCTGTTGTAATCCTTCCAGAATTGCATCATTGTCTTCTCCGTGTCTTTCTCAGTTGCAGCAATATCCTGGGCAAAAGTCCTCCTCAGGCCTTAAAGTTTGCTATAAAAACCTTGATTCACTGGTTGGATCAAAGAGATGGTATTTGAAGGGGGAAATAACACATTGATATTGGGATGAAGATTGCCAGTAAAAGGAGGATGTGTGGGAGCTTTATCAACAATTAGCAAAATCTTGAAAGGTATATTATTCTCCAAATAGAACTTTAATTCACTGGCAGAGCAGTTCAGGAGGGCATGTTGGAGAGGAGCTGGGTCACCTGCAACTTCTTGCTCCTGTAGTTCACTGGCAGCATTTGCTTATTGGTATGCTTGAAGTCCTGGGAACTCCAGATCACAGAGAGTTAATTTCTAGCCTGCAACATTGTCCCCATGCAAGACTATTGGTTATCCTGTCCTAAAGCCTTGAAATCTGACATTGACTTGGCCTTCTTACGATGAAAGTCGTTTCAGGCATTTGTTTCCAGAATAGGAAGGTTTGGGTTGGTTGGGGTTTTTTTTTGTTTGTTTGTTTGTTTTCATATTGAGGACTGGCTTTGTCAAATAGTTCTCCTCCATAATCAGCTTATCTCAAATTTCCAAAACTTCCTCAGCTGCCTTCACATCAGCACTCACAGACGCACCACTCACTTTCACATTATGTAATGAGTAATGATTCTTGAATCGTTTAAACCACCCAGAGCTAGCAGTGAATTTTACATCACAGTCGGGCCTAATGGTTTCTTTCAACATCACAGATGAAATTGATGGGGATATGCTCTCATGTCTGGTCCTCAATCCAGGTCATTAGAAGTTTCTCCAGGGCCGGCCCGGTGGCTCACTGGAGAGTGCGCCACTTGGGAGCGCGGCGGCGCTCCCGCCGAGGGTTCGGATCCCATGTGGAGACGGGTTCCCGCTCACTGGCTGAGTGCGGTGTGGGCGCAACACCGAGGGTTGCGATCCCATTGCCGGTCAGTAAAAAAGACAAAAAGGAAAAAAAAAAAAAAAAGAAGTTTCTCCATATCTGACATAGGCCTTCTCAATTTGTGTTAGTCTCATTGCCTTTGATAAAGCAGATCCTTTAACAATTTCCATCACTTTGTTCAGATTGTAGCTATGGTGGGATGGAACATGCCTGACTGTTGAGCAGAAACCATCCCTGAGTTTATACCTCTATAGTCCTTAATCACTTTTAATTTAGTTTCCAGTTCAGTCACTCAACCATAGCCTCTTACTCGCAACATTAGCAGTGGATTCTGTACAGCCTGAGGGCATATTCATTAGAGTAGCGACCCATGAACTGTTTTTCTGGCTTGAGGGCTCAGGTGCACATACAACTCAGTCAGCTGGCAAGGCTGGCGGTAGAGGCAGGAATGGGGTGTGGTGCACCCGAGGAGGATCTGCCCACCTGATCTCTGGCCAGGGCCATGGGGGTTCATCAGTTCAGCAAGACTCAGAATGGCTTCCCAGACTGCAGAACAGAGTCATTGCTGTTGTGAGCCCAGGCTTCATACTGCTTGGATAAGGGTGTTTCAGCCTTTCCTGTGAGTACACTGGATGGAAGGAATGTGCTGTGGCTACTGGCCCCAGGGCAGGGTGTGCTCCTGGAACAGCTCATTTCAAGATGGCTCTGTCCTGCATTGGCTTGGGTCCCAAGGGTGGGAAGTAGGGAGTGCACAGTTTGTGCTAATATTCTAGAGCAACGCAGTGTGTGTTTTCTAGGACAATCCCCACACTTGGCTCCAGGCTTCTCCTGCCAAAGTATCTGCAGGCCTTTGTGATGAGAATGGAGATTAGTATGGGTCCTCTGCTACCTTTTTCCACAAGGGAAAATTCTTCCTGTATCAATCCTGGTGTCGGAGACATGGTGGTTGAGGCTGTGTGCCTCTGTCTCCTCTTTGTGCTACCATCCTGGGTTTTCATGCTCCACAGTGATCTCACCAGTCTCCTGCTTCACTCTCACCCTCTCCCAAGGATGCTTCTGTCAATATTTAGCAATCTGTTAGTTGTTCCAGTCCTTTTCTGTGGGAGGAATGCATGCTGCACACGTCTAGTCTGCCGCCTTGCCCCACCTCTGGCCATAGGAGTTTTTCAGCTCCATTATAATCTTATGGGACGACCGTCATATATGTTGTCTGCCATTGATTGAAATGTTGTTATGTGCGTGATTGTATGTATAAGCCATAGTAAAATCTTTGTGAGACATTAAAATCTTCTAAGTCTTTTTCTTTCTTAAACATTAAAACATTTTAACAATATTGCTCCAAACAGAATTACTACCTTATAACTGCAAGGAGTGCTTTTTTTTTTTTGGAACTCAGAGTACAAATTATTCCCTTTTAAGATTCTATCCAACATGCCCTTTATAACAGTTTTTTGGGGGCATAGAACATAATTAATGTAAAATTGTATCTAAATGTTATTCCATGTGAAACGTGCAAATAAAGCCAGAAGCTTAACATATTAAAATTGATAGAAATATTATATATATATATATACACACACATATGTACACAATTTACTATATTTATTACATATAATGTACACACACATTTTTCTTTCAAAAGTATTAGACATACCACTAAAATATCAAGTGAGATAACTTGCTTAAATTATTTCTCATGACTCCCAAAGTTTACAGCTTGGGAATAGGTGATTTAAAAATACGACCTCTTGTTTTTATTATTAAGAATATCCATAAAAATATTTCAACCAAAAAAATGAAGTGAAAAGGAAGAAGATAATCATTCATAGGATTAGCTATGTCTAGCTCACAAAAATGCTAACTCAAAAGAAGTTTGATTCCACTAAATAGACAATCAGATAAAGTAAAAAATAAATATACATATTTTATTATTTAGATACTAGGATTACAAAGACACAGCTATGGAAAAAGGAGGATGAAAAATTTTTAAAATAATCTTGATATCTTAGAAGTTTTAAATTAGGGAAAAATTTTATGAGAACAAACATGATTTTTAATTGGGCATTTCTATTACTAATATAATATATTTTTTGAAATTTGGGATTACGGGCCAGCTCATAATACAAAATGGAGAGAAGCTGACTCCTTTGCCACATTAAAATTGTATAGGAAGGACCTGAACTTGATGGTGACTCTCTTTGCAATTAAGCTAAATAATAAAATATATTTCCTGGTCAAGATATTGCAACATATATGAGAAATCTGAGGTCTCTGTATCAAAAATTTTGTTACTTACTAGACACTTTTCTAACCGTAACACAGTGGAATTTTCCTCTCCTGAGCCTCTTCTCAATGGTTACAGGGAATCGGCCAAACAGAATAATAAAAGGAGAAGCCAAAATGAGATCAGATTTTTTAAAAAATTTTATTTTATTTTACTTCTCAAAATACATTGTACTTGATTTTCATGCCCCTTAACCCGTTCATCTCCACCCCCTCTCCTTAACCCACCCCCCACATCATATCAGTGCACTTGGCTTAAATAGTTCAAGGAATTTTTGTGGTTATTCTGTCTCCCCCCCCTTATTTGTTTGTGTGTTTATTTATTAATTTTTAGCTCCCACAAATAAGTGAGAACATATGGTATTTCTCTTTCCATGCCTGACTTGTTTCACTTAATATAATTTTCTATAAGTCCATCCATGTTGTTGCAAATGGTAGTGTTTCATTCTTTTTTATAGCATAGTAGTATTCCATTGTGTAGATATACCACAGTTTCCTTATCCACTCATCAGATGATAGACATTTTGGCTGGTTCCAGCTCTTGGCTATTGTATACAGAGCTTCAGTGAACAATGGAGTACACGTATGCCTTCGACTTGATGATTTCCATTCCTCTGGGTATATTCCCAGCAGTGGGATTGCTGGGTTGTATGGTAGATCTATCTGGAATTGTTTGAGGAACCTCCATATTTTCCATAAAGGCTGCACCACTTTGCAGTCCCACCAACAGTGTATGAGAGTTCCTTTTTCTCCGCAACCTCTCCCACACTTATCATTCTCAGTCTTTTGGATATTAGCCATCCTAACTGGAGTGAGATGGTATCTCAGTGTGGTTTTGATTTGCATTTCCCAAATGCTGAACATTTTTTCAAGTGTCTGTTGGCCATTCATAGTTCTTCCTTTGAGAAACATCTGTTCAGCTCCTTTGCCCATTTTTTAATTGGGTTATTTGTTTTTTTGTTGTAAAGTTGTTTGAGTTCCTTGTATATTCTGGATATTACTCCTTTGTCAGGTGTATATTTAGCAAATATGTTCTCCCACTCTGTTGGTTGTTTTTTTACTCTGTTGATTGTTTCTTTTGCTATGCAGAAGCTTTTTAGTTTGATATAATCCCATTTGTCTATTTTATCTTTAGTTGCCTGTGCTTTTTGAGTTCTATTCACGAATTCTGTACCCACTCCTACTTCCCCTATGTTTTCTTTAAGGAATTATATTGTTTCAGGGTGTGTATTTAATTCTTTAATCCATTTTGAGTTGATTTTGGTATGTGGTGAAAGATACGGATCTAGTTTCATTTTCCTACATATGATTATCCAGTTTTCCCTGCACCATTTGTTGAAAAGGCAGTCTCTTCCTCACTATGTAGACTTACTGCCTTGGTCAAAGATCAGATGGCTGTAGGCATATGGGTTAATTTATGGGTTCTCTATTCTGTTTCATTGATCCATGTGTCTGTTTTTATGCCAGTACCATGCTGTTTGGGTTATTATAGCTTTGTAATATAGTTTAAAGTCAGGTAGTGTTATGCCACCAACTTAATTTTTTTGCTCAGGATTGCTTTGGCTATGCATGGTCTTTGTTGTTCCATATAAATGTCTGGATAGCTTTTTCCATCTTAGAGAAAAATGGCATTGGAATTTTGATGGGGATTGCATTGAATTTGTAGATCACTTTGGGTAATATGGACATTTATACAATGTTAATTCTTCCAGTCCAAGAGCATTGGATATCTTTCCATCTTCTTGTGTACTCTTTAATTTCTCTCAACAGTGGTTTGTAGTTCTCTTCATAGAGGTTTTTCACATCCTTGGTCAGCTTTATTCCTAAATATTTTATTTTTTTGGTGGCTATTATAAATGGGCTAGCTTTCTTGATTTCTTTTTCTGCACGTTCACTGGTGGAGTATAGAAATGCTACTGATTTTTGTGTGTTGATTTTGTATCCTGCTACTTTGCTGAAATCGTTTATCAACTCTAGGAGTTTTTCCTATAGAAGCTTTAGGCTGTTCAATATATAGGATCATATCATCTGCAAAAAGGGACAGCTTGACTTCATCCTTTCCAATCTTGATGCCCTTTATTTCCTTCTCTTCTCTGATTGCTCTGACTAGTACTTCCAACACTGCGTTGAATAGGAGTGGTGAGAGTGGGCATCCTTGTCTAGTTCCTGTTCTTAAAGAAAAAGCTTGATATTGGCAGTGGGTCTATCATATATGGCTTTAATTATGTTGAGATACTTTCTGTCTATGCCTAACTTGTAGAGAGTCTTTATCATGAAAGGAAGTTGAAGTTTGTCAAATTCATTTTCAGCATCAATAGAGATGATCATGTGGTTTTTGTCTGCTTTTATTAACATGGTGTATCACATTTATTGATTTGCATATGTTGAACCAACCTTGCATCACTGGGATGAATCCCACATAACCATGGCAGATAATTTTCTGTATATGTTGCTGTATTTTGTTAGTATTTTATTGAGGATTTTTGCACATATTTTCATCAAGGAATTGGCCTGTAGTTTTCTATTTTTGATGAATCTTTGTCTGGTTTTGGTATCAGTGTGATATTTGTCTCATAGAATGAGTTTGGAAGAATGGCCTCCATTTCAATCTTTTGGAACAGTTCGTAGAAAATTGGTATCAGTTCCTCTTTGAAGATTTGGTAGAACTCTGCAGTGAACCCATCTGGTCCTGGGCTTTTCTTTGTTAGGAGCCTTCTGATAACAGCTTCCATCTCTTTTATTGTTATTGGTTCATTCAGATTTTCTATATCTTCTTGGCTCAGTTTTGGTAATTTGTGTATGTCCAGAAATTTATCCGTTTCCTCCAGATTTTCAAATTTGTTGGCATATAGATATTTATAGTAGTCTCTAGTGATTCCTTGTGCTTCTGAGGTGTCAGTTGTACTATCACTTTTTTTGTTTCTAATTTTTATTATTTGGGTCTTCTCTCTTCTTTTCTTAGTCTTACTAAAGATTTGTTGATTTTATTAATCTATTCAGAGAACCAACTTTTTGTTTCATTGATCTATCGTATTGTTTTCATGTTTCTATTTCATTTATTTCTGCTCTGATCTTAATTTTTTCTTTCCATCTACTAACTTTAGGTTTGGATTATTCTTTTTTTTCTAGATCTTTAAGGTGAAGTGTTAGGTTATTTATGTACCATCTTTTCATTCTTCTGAAGTAAGCATTTAATGCAACAAATTTCTCCCTTAAAACTGCTTTTGGGGCCGGCCCGGTGGCGCACTGGATAGTGCGCCGCTTGGGAAGCGCGGCGACGCTCCCGTCCGAGGGTTCGGATCCCAAGGAAAAAACAAGCAACCCAATTAAAAAATGGGCAAAAGAGCTAAGTAGGCATTTCTCTAAAGAAGATATGCAAATGGCCAACAGTCATATGAAAAAATGCTCAACATCACTCAGCATCCGGGAAATGCAAATCAAAACCACACTGAGATACCATCTCACCCCAGTTAGGATGGCTAAAATCCAAAAGACGCTGAACGATAAATGCTGGCGTGGTTGCGGAGAAAAAGGAACTCTCTTACATTGTTGGTGGGAATGCATAATGGTGCAACCCCTATGGAAAATGGTTTGGAGGTTCCTTAAACAGCTGAAGATAGATCTACCATACGATCCAGCTATCCCACTGCTGGGAATATATCCAAAGGAATGGAAATCATCAAGTCGAAGGTATACTTGTTTCCCAATGTTCATTGCAGCACTCTTCACAATAGCCAAGAGCTGGAATCAGCCCAAATGTCCATCATCGGATGAGTGGATACGGAAAATGTGGTATATCTACACAATGGAATACTACTCAGCTATAAAAACGAATGAAATACTGCCATTTGCAACAACATGGATGGACCTTGAGAGAATTACATTAAGTGAAACGAGTCAGGCACAGAAAGAGAAATACCACATGTTCTCACTTATTGGTGGGAGCTAAAAATAAATAAATAAATTCACACACACACACACACACACACACACAAACGGGGGTGGGGAGAAGACTTAACAACTACAACTCCTTCAAGTTGATACGACAAGCAAACAGAAAAGACATTGTTGTGTGAGAGGGAGGAGGGAGGGGGGTTTAGGTAATGGGCCACAATAATCAACCTCATTGTATATCGACAAAGTAAAATTAAGGAAAAAAATTTAAAAATAAAAAAATAATAATAATAATTAATTATTTATTTATTTAATTTATACACACCCCCCCCGCCAAAAAAAAAAACCCCTCCTTTTGCAGTATCCCACAAGTTTAGGTATGATGGGTCATTATTTTCATTGGTTTCAAGAAATTTTTTGATTTCCTGTTTAATTTCTTCTTGGACCCACATGTCATTAAGTAGAATGTTGTTTAATTTCCGTGACTTTATATAGTTTTCAGAGTTTTGTTTATTATTGATTTCTAATTTTAATCCATTGTGATCAGAAAAAACACATGGAATAATTTCAAGTTTTTTGAATTTGTTAAGACTTGCTTTGTGACCTAACATGTGGTCTATCCTGGAGAATGTTCCATGTGTGGATGAGAAGAATGAACATTCTAAGGTCGTTGGGTGGAATGTTTTGTAGATATCTGCCAAATCAAATTGGTCTGAAGTATTGTCTAGATCTTGTGTTTCTCTGTTGATTCTTTGCCTAGATGATCTGTCCAATGATGAGAGTGGGGTGTTCAGGTCCCCTGCTATTATGGTGTTAGTGTCTGTTTCTTTTTTTAGATCTAATAGTGTTTTCTTTGTAAATCTGGCTGCTCCAACATTAGGTGTGTATATATTTGTGATTGTTATGTCTTCTTGATGGATAGATCCTTTTATCATTATATATTGGCCATCTTTATCTCTTTTAATGGTTTTTGCTTTAAAGTCTATTTTGTTTGATATAAGAATAGCTACTCCAACTCATTTTTCATTTCTACTTGCATGATATATCTTTTTCCATCCTTTCTCTCTTAGTCTGTGTGTGTCTTTACAGGTCAAGTGAGTCTCTTGGAGACAGCATATTGTTGGGCCCATCTTTTTAATCCAGTCAGTCAGTCTGTGTCTTTTTTTAGTGCCTTTACATTCAGAGTTATTTTTCAAAGGTGTTGATTTACTCCTAGCATTATACTAACTTTTGTTTAGATGTCTTACGTATCTTTTGTTCCTTTCTTTCAAATTTTCTGTTTGTCTTCTGTATTTGTTGGTTTCTTGGGGTGATAAAAAAACTATTTTTTTTCTCTTTTGTTAGCATTTTTGTTTTGCTGGTAGGTATTGTTCTTTCTTGTGTATTAATGATAGTCATGTTTGTTTTTGTGGTAACAAACCCAGTACTTCCTTGAGAATTTTTTGTAGGGCTGCTCAAGTGGTAGTGAACTCCCACAGTTTTTGCTTGTCTGAGAAATATACTATTTGTCCTTCATTTTGGTAGGATAGCCTTGCTGGGTAAAGTATTCTTGGCTAGAAATTTTTGTCCTTCAGTTTTTTGAATATATCATCCCATTCTTTTCTGGCTTTTAGAGTTTCTGATGAAAAGTCTGATGTTATTCTGATTGGGGCTCCCTTATAAGTGATTTGCCACTTCTCTCTTGCAGCTTTTAAGATTCTCTCTTTATGTTTGATTTTTGTCAGTTCGATTATCACATGCCTTGGAGAGGACCTTTTTGGGTTGAATGTGTTTGGTGATCTTTGGGTTTCCTGAATCTGGGATCTGTGGCTTTTCCTATACCTGGGAAGTTTCTGCTATTATCTCATTGACTATGTTTTCAATGCCATTTCCTTTTTCCTCCCCTTCTGGAATACTCATGATTTGGATATTTGAGTGCTTAATCTTGTCAATTGTCTCTCTTAAATTTTGTTCAATTTTTTAAATTCTTTTTTCTGTTTTCTGGTCCACCTGTGATAACTCAAACAGCCCATCTTCACGGTCAGAAATTCTCTCCTCTGCTTGTTCAAGTCTGCTGGTTAAACTCTCTGTTGTATTTTTTATTTCATTGAATGACTCCTTCAGCTCCACAAGCTCAGCTACATTCTTTTTCAAGGCATTGATTTCTTTGTACATTTCTTCTTTCAGATCCTGTATATTTTGTCTCGTTTCATTGTGTTATATAACTGAGTTTTCTTGTATTTCATTTAGTTTCTTTAGAATTGTTGCTCAAAATTGTTTCTGGGCTGGGGGGTCCCACAGTGCCTGGATTTTCTGGAGCAACTGAGTAGGGGTGTGTGGGCCCATCAGCTCTCAGGCCTCTCTGTGCAGCAGGAACTGACCTGGGCTGGGGGTCGGTAGCACCTGCCTATTCTTCACGGCTGTCTTGGGGCATGTGGGAAACTTCCCTTTTTTAAACTGGCTTGTTTCCTGAAGGGTCTGCTGCTTCTGGACAGCAGAAACTAGCCTGGATCGGAAGTCCCACTCCACCTGCCTTCACCAGCTTGTCAGGCTCGGGGCTTGTGAGCCCGTGCATCTCATGTCACTCATGGAGATGGGACAGCCTGGGTCGAAATTCCCACCCTGTCAGCCTTTGCCAGCTCGTCTGGTTTGGGGCTTTGGAGCCTGTGCCTCTCAGGTCACTCACGGAGACAGATGGCCTGCACCAGAAGTCCTGCCCTGCCAGTGTTCACCAGCTCATCTGACTCAGGGCTTGGGAACCTGGAGCGTCTCAGGCCATTCATGGAGACAGGACAGCCTGGGCCAAAATTCCCACCCCACCAACTTTCACCAGCTCATCTGGCTCAGGGCTTGGGAACCCATGCCTTGCAGATCACTCACAGAGACGGGACAGCCTGTGCTGGAAGTCCCACCCTGGCCCACCTGCCTTCTCTGGCCGGTAGGCTTGGGGGCATGTAACCCAAAAGCTCTAAAGTCTCTCTGCGACATGGGGAGCAACCTGAACTGGGGTCCTATGGCAGGCGGCTCCTGTCTGTTCCAGCACAGATTTCAGGTCCTCTGTCGCTGCTCCTCAAAAGCTGCAAATTGGTCACTCTGTGGGAGAGAGCGACACCGGAAACCGACTACTCCACCATCTTGACCCCTCCCTCTGAGATCAGATTTAAGTAATCATTAAGAGCCAATACATTATTCTTGATAACATCATCCTTAATCCATGTTAAAGATCTATTTATAGCAACAGTATCTACCATCGTTTACTAGATTTATGTATATTTATAACTTTTCTTGTCGGGTCCGCCGCTGGCCAACCCGAACAGCCCTAGCCTCGTTCCTTTTGGTGGGCAAGTGAACGGCCCGGATTCCTGTTTCCCTCCTGTCCCTTTTGGAAGGAGACGGAGGAAGAGAGCCGTGAATAGAGGTGAGCACAGCCGCCAGCCCCAAACCAGCCCTGTTAAAGGACACTCAGAGGCGGCGGGGGTTCTGTCGAGTAGCAGTTCCGTTTATTACCACACAAGCACTGGCTTTTATAGGCAGATAGGGAGGGGAGGTTTTAACATTCAGCTTAAAGGTCAAGGGCATGCATCCTGTCTCAATGTCTAGCTATTGCAACCGCACAGTGTTCACGAGCACGGAAGCGCATATTTGGCCAATAAGGGCTAAGGCAAGGTTCCTGCAGACACCCCCACCCTACTTCCTTCCAGTGCCGTCTTAGGCTGCCACATTAATACGCCCTTGTAAGCCCATAATGGTGCCGCTTGTAATGTCACTTAAGGTGGCATTAGTTTTTAAAGGCCCGACATTTTCTAGCCTCTATTTATGGTTGACCTGTGATCCCTTTTAGATATGAGTCTGATTTTCCTATTAGTCCCATTGTCTTTCTACTGTGATCTCATGTTTTTGGGTAATTCCTTCATAGGCAACAGTCACAATTTGAAGCATTGTAAATTAAACTCCTATAGATGTTATCCTGTCAATTGAGGATTCACTCTTAGAAAGCTGCTTTACACACACACAAACAAAAACCCCCAAACTGATTACCAAACAATAATAGGAAAAAAAAAATAGGTCAGAAATATGAGGCATAAAACATTTGTTTTCAGGTATGTAAAATTAACCACAGTACAATTAAATTCAGACTTAGAATGCTTTCTTTTTATTCTTTGTAAGTCTGTTTTAAAAAGCACATTTTTTTTTACTTCTATGTCCATTCATATTTAGGATGTTCATCTTAAAATTTTTTTTTTTTCTTTTTTTCTTTTTAAAGATGACCGGTAAGGGGATCTCAACCCTTGGCTTGGTGTTGTCAGCACCACGCTTAGCCAGTGAGCGAACCGGCCATCCCTATATAGGATCCGAACCCGTGGCCTTGGTGTTATCAGCACCGCACTCTACCGAGTGAGCCACGGGCCAGCCCTATCTTAAAATTTTTATTGCTGATTTCATGTGCATTAGAAGCTCAGAAAATTCCCAAATACAATACTGCATAATTTAGTTTCTCTAGTGTCCTTTGTATTGGTGAGAGTGAATGTGTCAGAAGTAATTGAGAGGTTGGACTGTGAAGATTACTTGGAAGAGGAAGATAATTAAAATAAATAGCCCTAAAAATGGAGATACACAAGTCAAACTAACACGTCTAGATATGCAGCATTAAAATATATTTCATGGTCCACTGAACCCTATTTCAAAACTCCTCCGATGACACTTATGGCCAGGGCTTTAAAACTAGCTAAAAAGTCCATTTTCTCCAAAATGTATGGAGTCCAAGAGAGCTACACTCAACATGTGTGAGTTAGGAGTCTCTACATTTCTCACTGTGGCCTCTTTAGGACCGTGTCACCCAGTTATTCCAAGAGCTTGTTCATGAAGAAGTCATCACCAATTGTGTTGAAGGATACCTTGATCTCTTTAAGAACACAAAATTAAATTTGAGAGGCGATATTAGAGCTACATCCTCCTCCCTAGCCTGTTGGCACTGCCCTTAGGCTTAGGTGTGCACAGATCAGAGCTGCTGGAACCCCCTTGTATCCCTTATCTTACAGATGAGCACATTCAGATTCATTGTGGGGAAGGGACCTTGCATCTGAAAGCAAGCGTTAAATCCTAGTCCAAAACAAAACCACACACAACCCCTTCTTGGTAAATATGTGTTAGAGTCAGGAAGAGACATGTACTCAAAAACAAACTCAGTTCCACTCAAGTTTCTCTGCTGTCTAGCAGAAAAGCAGAAGTACCATTTTTTGAGGGTTACAATGATTTTGCCAATTACAATTTATTAGAGAACTTTTAAATTTGTGTTTATACTACAGAAAACAAACAGCTATGTTGCTTAAAGATAAACTTACATAAAATATCTTTAAAGCTCAATATTTAGTAATCCAAATAAGGGGGAGAGGCACTAACATACCTGTGGGATATATGTTTTGTTTCCTTCAATTTCAGAATAAAGTACCACAAGACCATGTGGCGGTGTCTTGTATTTTAACTCTCTTAACAAGACTTTTAGAGAAATGGTGGATCAAAATGCTGGCTCTTATCAGTAAAACACATTTCACGGTAAATTCAGAAATAAAACATGAGTGGAACAGATGCATGCTCTCTAAGGGCCACTTATTGCACCAATCCTATTAAAAATAATGATGTGGCTGCTCTCTCTTTATAATATTTTGATCCTTTCTTTTGCTATACATAATACCATAAGTTAATACTTTGCATGAAAATCCACTTTCAGGAAAATCCTATTGGACTGCTGTACTACAGTAAACTCTAATCTCTGGAAGAGAGAGGAATAGCCATAAGGGATAACATTGTCTACATTTTAAGTAGGGGTTGTTATTTGCGTTTGCATTTAGTACAGAAAAAGGAATAAAGAAAAGGAGGCACTTTTAAAAGCCTTATTGGGATATTAAAAAAAAAACTGAAAAAGAAAGATATAATTCCCATAGAAAATCAAATCACCCAAGCCCAAAGGGTGAAAGTAGATGTCATTTTATTGAATTGCATAAGTGAATTCTAAACATGAATACGGCACATGAAGAAAAATGACATTGTAGTCTTAAGAAAATCTTTCAGTCTAAGGTGGACAGTTTATAAAATAAGGATATATATATATATGTACATATATATATATTCATGCAATGCAATTATTTGTCAAAATTTTTACAAATAATTTTAAAGCTTCCTCCCACACACATTCACGGGGCATAGACGGATGAGGAGCCACTTTTAATAGAAGACAAGCTGTTACAAACCATGCCAAGTGTGGTTTTCTTCTTACCAGACATCTTCCCTACCCCAAGTCTGCTAAAAGGGATAAACAGAGAGACAAACCCTTTCTAGAAAGAGGGTCACAGATGGAAATCTCACTCTGCCTGCCTCTGCCTTTGTCTCAGTCATTCACTTAGTGAATACTTAACTGGTCGCACACTATGCACCAAGCAAGCTGCAAGTAGATACAATAATGAACATAGTACGGTTTCCTCCCTTCAAAGAAATTATTATCCAGGGGCAAGAGAAATCTACAGGCTGCAACAATACAGTACAATAAATTCTCTCCTCTGAGTACTATGTTCTGTGATGGCAAGTCAATACCCTGAGAATGCCTGGGATTAGAAGACGCAAAAGGTCTACATGTGAAAGCAGACATGGGGTTGGCATAAAACTTAATTTCCTACATCTTTTTGGCTCAGGAAGTGGAGCAAGATATTCCACAGTCACATGCCTCTCTGGCCTCTGCCTGACTCTTGCATTCCTCATATCCATCCCGCTATTCCTACATACATAGGGCCAAGACAGTTGCTCTGATATTTTGTGTCTTACAGATAGTTTTCCAAAAATAAGCAGATAAAATCATTCTGGGAAAAATTTGAGCACAGCATACCTGTAAGGTAGTGTTTCCCAGAGACTCCTCAGCACCTAAAACCAGTTTCACAGGCTAGTAAAGTATCAGTTTTATCTGAGAAAATAGGATGAATAAGTATCAGACCAAGATAAGACGTGATACCAACAAATACATTTTCAGAGGAAATTGGCAAGTAAAACATAAGTTTAAAACTGCGTTTTACTTATATGTACATTGAGAATATAAAAGAGTCCAGAGAGAATTTTGTAGAAGGATTCATAAGAACAATTTCTGTGGTGAAAGGGATGCATATAGAAACCATCTACCACATAGGGAGAGATAGAAGAATCTTTCCTCTTCAGTTAAAGTCAAAAGGGAGGAGATTCAAAAGGTCCACACTCCACTGTGAAGCGACCCAGTGGACGGCTGTCTGCCTGCTGTCCAGGAGGCTCGGGGAGCAGGAGAGATGGGCTGGGAGCTGCTTTGGGGGTGGAGAGAATGAGAGTTGATTCTGTTTGGGGACTGGGCTATTCTGCCTGAGTTTGAATGGGCAAAGAGTGCACAGAGGTTTCCTGTTGACCAGATGCGGGCCCTACAAAGGAGGAAGCCAACTTGGAGCCATTCAAAAGTGCTGAAGAGACAGCCATCTGGGAAGGCACTGGCACCCCATCAGAGAGAATCTGAGTAGAGGAGACCACTGGCACAATAGAACTTAGGGGGGCAAAGTAAACGGGAGGAAAAGCAGCACTCCCACATCACGGGAAGTAGAACCATATGTGCACAGTGGGGCCTCTGGAAACCCAAGAAAGCACCTTTCAGAGAGAGCGACTCCGAGCAGCTGCCCTGCCGAGCCAGCAGAGAACAGTGCCAGCTTTTGACACCACCAGTCGAGTCGAACTTTCCTACGTCTGCTCTCTTTTTTGCTCAGACTTCAAGATCAGAAACCAAATAGAGCAAAAGAAGGGGAGGAGGAATTAATTAAAGGCCTGGAAAAGACATGCTAGCAAAAATTGTCCAAAATTTAGAAAACAGGGCAAAAGGATAACTGCACGGCCTCTCAGTGTCACACACTGGAGCCTTGTCTCACAGGTTCACCCACGTGGAATGAATCATTATTCAACTTACGATGTCTACTGATAAGGACTCAAATTCTGGAATTTGAAATTAACGTATAGAATTCCGTCTAGGAGAAAATATAACACAAAAGAGTACAGTTCTAGAACAACAACTTAGGAATGTAGGAAACTTAATTCAGCTTTCTTTGCCTGAGTGATCATATCTATTCTTCAAATGTTCTTAAATAAGTTTTATCATCTTACTGATTCACTCATTAACGAGTTACATAAGTTTTGACATGTGCCTACTTTATACTTGCATGAGAGTCATGTTTTAAAGTTTTTAAAAATACTTTGATAAACAATCTATGTCTCTCTCATTGCCAAGCACCATCCTGCAGCGGAACCCCAGCCAAGGGAGGGGAGAAGATTTAATGATAATTCAGCTCCAAAGTCTTCATTATCACATGTGAGTGAGCTTCTAATTTCTGACCGAAGGTCATATCAGCAATATAAAGTGGTTTTTAAAGTTCCAGTTACCTGTGAGTGATCATAAATGTCATGTATCTGTCAAAATTACCTTTCTAGGGATAGGATAATACTTCCTTCAATATATTAAAAAAAAAAAAAAGTAAAGAGACATTAAGAGATTTTTTTTTTTAAATGTGCCTTTGATAAAAATCCCACAAGTTCTGTTTGTTCTGCTTACATTTAGCTTCTGTTAAACTACAGAATAATAGAGAAGTTCATATGCTCCACTAGGAAAAAATCAGAATAGACATTTCCTTGTTCTCTCTACCTATGGTAAGCCTCATTTTCAGTAAAAAAAAAAAAAAATGTTTTTTATATAATTGATATGTTTCTGTTAAATAAAGATAATATGTCTAAAGTCACAAGCACTATACATGCTAGAAAATATATTGAATCAGTTACTCATAAAATATGAAAGGCAAACTCCAAAAGTAATAATTTTCATCAGGACAATTTTATTTGAGTTTCACTTAATCCAAATAATATCAATAATGTATTTTTCTCAAGTAATTATAAAAGCAGATGGGATCTTATTATAGATTTTTGCATAGCAACAGTAAGATTAACTATAACAAAAGTTGAGATGACCTATAAAACACGGCACAGCTTGTGCTACATAAGATGTTAACATTTTAACATCACAAACACAGAAATTCAAATGAAATAAAATGCAGAAATACAAAGAAGTAAATGAAATTGTTAAAACACGATTAAAAATAACCTTGGAACATCATACAAAAAGTTAAGACACTTAATAAAAGTAAGAATGCATAAGAACTTCATGACATACATGGTTTACAGTTCAGAAAGGAGGCAATATGTAAAATACTCTATATACTTCTAAATTCTGTGCTCATGTTAATATTATTAAAGTTACTATTTTATACGCATTTTTTTCCCTAATGGGAAAAAGTGTCAGAATACTATGGAGCATTATCCTGAGGACTGCAATCAATTACAGGGAGAAGACATAATGTACCACCTTTGAAAGCTCCAACCTGAGTAACTGAGACTTCGAACTTGAGAAATGAAGGAGGACATGAGGAACTGTAAATGGGACCTTTCCTGTTGCTGTTTCTCCTGCACACAGCTTCTGCTTGTTTCTGGCTAGTGGAGTAAGACGAGGAACAGATCACTTCCAACACAAGAAAGAGCCAAGTTCTGCAGCTTTCGTCAGCCATGCACACTTGATCCCAGATAGCAGTGCTCCCAGCAATTCTCTTTTTGGGTCCAAAGCCAAGCAAGCAGTTCAGAGGTCTGGACTTCAGGAAAAGCCCTCTTCCCTTCTTTTTTGCTTCCCTGAATCTACTGAAGGCCAGTGACAGAAAAGCAGAAATTTAGGAATTGAAGAATCACCATTCTACAGGACTGACATTGCTGGAGTTGACAGAGTAGCCTCTGCCAGTATTTAGCTCCAAATGTCTGATGGGAAGCAACTAGATAAATCCTATTTTTTCAAATTGCAGCTTCTCTGAGTTAAGTAGCACCCAGAGAATAAAGGGAGAAACAAGTAAATATTAGAAAGACACAAAGGAACCAACACGAGTTTTCTCGTTTTTAAGAAAATATTTTGTTCTTTGGAGATACATTTCAGAAAAAAAAAAAAAATTGACATGAATTAGATTTAAATTATTCCATTGCATAAGAAGATATTTTGTAGCTTCTGGAGTAAAAATTGAAAAAGAAAAAGAAAAAAAAAAGGAAAGAAAAGCAAACAGACATCAGATTATTCATAAGTAGCAAATGGTAACTTCTAACTATTAAGTCATTTATTGTGTTAAAGTAGTTTCTTCTGCACTTTCTTGTACGGTCTTGAGAAATATAGCATTCTGAGTGGTAAACACAAAACGGTATATCAGATGATAAGCACATTGTGGATTTATAACTGTTGCTTATAACTTTGGTAAACAGTGGATGTTGCCAGTTATTCAAATGCATATCATGGTGTTCAAGGAGCCAGCTCCATGCTATGCGACTAGCTTTTCAGCTTCGGAAAATAACTACACAGGTCATTTAAAGAGCAGCTCATCAACAATTCAAGTAAAAACACACACATAGTATTAAGCAGTTTCCATGTTTCTGGTATCAAATAATACAATGTCATTTGAAAGAGATAAATTCCAGCCTGCAGCTGCTGTACTAATAAAGTTGCCAACTAGTCAGGTTCTACCTAAATACATGCACATGCATTTCTATTTCAATTACATTTACCCAGATGACATCAATTATCTTAAGAGTTAAAGGGCATTTCTTCACACCCCTACGTGATTCACCCAGAGTAAATTATGTTTTCAGCAAATCCCCAAATGTATTCAAGATGCCCCAGAATAGCATTCAGATTTCAGTCATTTAGGACAGCATCTGGATCCTGACTTGAAGGTGTCCTGCCCTTACAACTGAGAAAACAAAGGTTTTTACAGTGCAATAATACATATTAGTGTGGGATTTTCTCTCTCACAATCTTGGTAATCAATATTGAAAGGAAAAGATGTGTTTGACCAACGTTTGTTCATAGTTGCATCCACAGACCTAAGGCAAACACATTTTTTTTTTCAAAATAATGATGGTTTTGTAGTCATAATGATGTTTTTGTGTGGAGATTTCAATTCAGGATGAAAAGTATAGAACCTAGGAAATTATTGATTAGCTTGCCTTAAGAAAATCCTGATGACAACTGTAATAAAAATAGCCACAGAATAGGGAAATTGAGATTCCGCTTTGCAGGAGGTTAAAATACCTGCAAAACATAGCAAAGTGGCAGCCCTGCTGGTGAGGAGGGGCCTGACCCACTATGTGTCACTTGGTGCTTGGGCCTCTGTTTACTGACCTGGAAACTAAGGCAGTTAGGATTGGTCATTCTAATACTCATCTTGGTTCTAAAGTCCTATATTTTTGCACCGAAGATGTTAAGTTATATTACATCTTGCAAAGTAGCAACAATCCCTCTTTCCAAAAATTACTTGTACTTGATTTGCCCTCTCATGGTAAATCGCCTTTAAAAATGGGACAGTTACACATCTGAAAAAAGCAAAAGCTTTCTTCATATCTGAACTTATACACACAAGCATGACTTTAAAGCCAAATTAAACTTACACAGTAATTTCACATATATACATATGCAATTTATGATTTATGTATATACATATACGATATATAACTATTCCATGCTATTGGTGCACATGTTCATTTCTCCTAGACGTGAACTTTAGAGTCAGATGTTGAAATTGCATGCATGTTGATTTAATGAATAACAGATGGCTGTCAAGCATACATTTCTTCTTACAGAATATAGTATCCAGCATAGTGATCCACAACTATTTCAAAATATTTCTTTTCTGACATGATAGAAATACTTCTCTTATTCACAGCAACTACCATCTGATTATAAGTTATAAACCTGCAAAGTTTAATGTAAAAACTTCCTGCATTTAAATGTAAAGCACAATCAGAATAACTAAGTGCATCAACCATATTAATTTGCAGTGCTACTAGGAACATAAATTCAGAGGAAAGTAATCAATTCGCCAAGGAAATAATGTTGATCTCTTAGCCTTACATCATTTTCACCCTGGAATTATTCCACTGCCATCAATCAGAAAGAGAAATGCAGCATATGAGGCAGCAGAAACCATCCAACATTCTTAAATAGAAGCAATTTTTGCATATGGGCTTCCAGAAATAATATACCAAGGTACTTAAGAGTATGAAAACACTGAGTCACCTTCATTGTGTGCTTTTCATTTCAGGGAGTGGAATAAAAATTTCCTCTTGGTGTCTGTCTCTGTCTCTCTGCCTGCCTGTCTCTTTCTGTTTCTCTCTCACTAAGAAAAAGAAAGGTTACCTATAACACTCTATACATTACTAAAAGGGAGATCATTTCCTTTGTCCATGAAATGGAATTGGGGACCTCCCTGGTGGCCACATCACTCTTCCCTCTACTGCTGAGACCATGATTGTCAGTTTCAAATTTTCTCATCTATGCAGATACTGGGTTTAGTGAGCACTGGGCAGGTGCACTGGTGGAGGGAGCAGTCAGGGAATGACACAATCCACAGTAATAATGCATCATGAGGTCAACCTTCCCCCTAAAAGGGAGCAGGAAAGAACCAGCCTCATCCAATTACTCTGTAAGTACCTGCCCTGTGAAGATTTCTCTGAATGATGGTTTTCAAGGCTTATTTCACATTTCCTCCAATAGGCATTATCTTTAGCTGGAATACAGAGACGTTATCCCTCCAAAAGCACTTATAGGCATTGAAAGAATTGAGTTGGTTAAATGTCGTCAACACAAAGTTGAGTTGTGCCAATGATGAGTAAGCTAATTGTCCTGACGTGATCATCACACACTGTACACAGGTGCTGATATTCAATTCTGTACCCCACAAATATGAATAATCAATTACATTTCAATTAGAAAATAAAAATATTACAAGTGAGGAAAAGAGGGGGGAAAAAGAGTTGAGTTGAGCTTTAAGAAAACAAAGACAATAATACTCCAAAACCAAATTTAATGGTCATTAAACAGGACCTGCTGGAGAACCTAAGATATGAATTATGTATTAAAAAGGAGGGAAAACCAAGAAATGACAGCACAGTCCTCAGCACTTGACTTATTTTAAGAAGGTGGAGGTGGAGACAAGATAACTTGATACTTATACTTAGTTGTTTGTAAAGAAGACATAACAGTTGTTGGATACTGCTGAAGGCAGCACAAAATTCAAGTTTCCTTTACCCAGAAATCATCAGGAATATGGCAGTTAATGTCATACAATAAAGTTTAGGATGGTATAAGAGTTCATTTGATGGGGGGAAGGGAAAAGAGAAGAGGAAAGAGGGGGTGTGGGGAGGGGGAGAGAGGGGGAGAGAGAGAGAGAAAATCTTGACACAACATAGATTTTTCCATTCAGTAGCTCAGTGGACCAGAAACTAAAAAGCTGTGCTCTTTAAAAATTTATGGTTTCTGAAAGATTGGAGAAGCCTGAATCTTACAAAACTTATGGCTACCTGAAGAAATATCATTCTTTAATATATATCTGAGAGGCAGACTTCAAAAAGACTTTTCCTTTACCAAAATTATCAGTAATTATCTAATCCATTAATGAAAGAACAGCCTAGAAGCAATTAGGGAATGCAATCAATCCCCTTCAGCTTAAGATTCAGGCTTTTTTTCTTTCTTTTCCTTGTGCCAGTCATTTATTGTCTTCATTTATGAAATGCATTGGTACAAGGATTAGGACTAAAGTTGAGGTTAGGGTTTGAGTTCAGGTTCAAGACAGTGTTACGGAACTTGCCTTAAACTTCTGTTGATTCCAGTATCTATAAGCGCCTAGAGGACATTTCCATGTGGGTATCCTGCCACTAATTCAGCACTCTCAAAACTTAATTCTCGATCTTCCTAAAGCACAGACCCTCTTCCCAACTTAATAAGGCTTTCACCATTATCTTGTCTTCCAACCCTGAAACGTTAGCTGTTTTTCTCCCTCTATAATTTGTATATCTCCATGTCCTGTCAAGAACTTGCTTAAAAATATCTCTTCGTCATATTCCCACCACACGTCTACCTTGACCTGAAGACCTTCGTTGCCTCATCCTAGTACTTCCAAGTACAGACTCACTAATGCAACACATATTGCATTAAAAGCTGCTAAATAAGCTTTTCTTTTCTAGTCTAATTTACGATGCACACGGCCAACAAGTAAAAGGTTTCATTTACATCACTCTTTGATTATGAACATATACTACCTCCCTACTGGTTTTGAATCAAAGTTAAATCTCACATGGTTTTGAAGCCCTTTAAAACATGCATCTCCCCTGCCTATCAAAGAAAATCCCCCACATCCTTTTGCTCTAAATACATCTTTGGCTCAAGGAAAATGATCTCATCACAGCACAACATTGTACGTTTTAATACCTGTGCTTCAACTCACCTAGTCCCCAGCCTGGAAGGCTCATCCTTCTGTGCTCTTCCGTGCTTTGCTGGGCACTCAGTTTGTCTGTCTAGCCTCATGTAAACCGCCTTTCTTCCATCTTTGCATTACAGCATTGTGTCTTCTTAGATTATCATAACTTCTTAGAGACTCTCTCTTTACTAGGATCTCAGTGTACTTACAGTTTATACCTCCTCACTTCACTTTATAAACTGTGTTCTTACCCTAATTGTTACCTGTATATTGACATCTCCTCAGCAGCCAGTTCAATATGCAGAAACTGTTCAATATTTGCTTAAATCATTAATCTATCAATACCAGAAGTGCTCAATATACACAAAGGTGGAAGCTCAAGGTACTGGTAGAAATGGAGATTAATGAGTGTTTACAAAATTGGAAATAAAGCAAAGAACATTGTCATTTTTCCAATTACACTTTGGCTGAGCATGTAGTATGTGTAGGAAAAGCACTATGTAGATGGGCATAGATAAATACATATCTTATTTAATCCTTACAACAACCCAGCTATCTATTTGATAGTAAAGAAATTGACTTCAGGAAAGGCTGTCTGACCAACCCAATGCTGTCCATTTTTAGTAGACAGTAGAACCAAGATGCTTCTGTATGTTTGTCTAACCCTAAATCTAGTGTTATTTTCCCTGTCCAGCAAAACAGTTTAAAGACGTAAAAAAGAATAGACTTTTTGGATGGAGAAGATACATGAAAATTAGAGTATGAAATACTAGCCTCTGTTATCTTTTTTCTGTGTGTAAGGAAGCTAGCCGTAATCTTTCCCAGGCACACAGACTTTCACCCTGCCATCTCCCGCTCCAAGACATATGCCTAGACATAATCTAGTGCAGTTTCCCAGCTGCCAGCAGATAAATATTCCTCCAGGACAGCAGTAGTAGCTGCTTAGAGAATGACATTGCTTCCATTTCCAAATCAGTGTCCCTTCCAAAGATGGCATGGGCAAGACAGTTTCCTCTTTCTTTTAAAAGAGGAAGTCCACATATGGATGAAAGAAATGGTAGAAATGGAGATTGATGAGTGTTTACAAAATTGTACTCGGAGTGATTCTAGGGAGTAGAAAAGGGCAACCACAGAGATGCTAGGGGACTAGGTAGATGGAATACTAAGAAAGAGAGGGGTGCAACCACAGAGATGCTAGGGGACTAGGTAGATGGAATACTAAGAAAGAGAGGGGTGGAGGGAATGTGTGGCCTTTTAAGCCTAGGCTGAGGAGTCTGGAATTTGTTTGGTTGGAATTTACTGTATACAAGGGTGACACTATCCTAAGGGATTCCACAATCCTCCAAGTAGTCATGAGTAAAGATAGTCTGTCCTTAATGTAAGCCATATTACAGTTGAACAGCAAATTGGATCAAAATTTCAAATTTAAAAAGCATCACATTTAAAACTATTTGATATCACTTCCAATGAAGTTGGCAGAATAGATGGACCTCAGCATCACTCTCTCCCATGATCAACTAATTAACAACTATTAAAATGACTGCCAAGCTGGGGCCACTAGAGCTCAGGGCAAGAAGAGAGACCTACGGATTGCACGAAGGCAGGAGATGCCACGATGAGAGAAAGAAAGGATCATTCTCACCATTTTGAACCTCGGCCACTTCAAGCCTGGCCCTGGTGAACACACGGAGCAAGAGCTGGCAAAAGCCACAGCTGTGCCCTTTGTATGAAGTTGCTTGGAGGCAGCAGGGGAGAAGAGGACCTTGGTGGGCCCCAGACCAGCAAGACCACTAACACAGTTCCTGTGGACCCACATAGGAGTAAGGGGCCACAAAAAACTGAAAAAAGGAGCCACTCAGAGGCCCATGAGTCATTGCAAGGGACTGGCACATGGCCTATCCCACGGGAAGTGTTTGGAGTGAGGTGGTGGGGGAGATGGGCCACCTGGGGAACATTGGGACATAGCAAGGACAGCTGATCTGCCCTCTAATCAGCACAGGCTCACTCAGTGGAGACTGGTCAGGACTACAGATCTGCAGGGGGTGCAGTTTGCTGAAAAGACTCAGGCCCAGAAAGAGTTTCCACATAACCCAGGTGTGCCAGAATTCATGAGACCCAGAAGTGATTACAAGGTCAACAATTAAAACCTGAGCTGCACAAAAAGTCTTCCCCAGGGAATCAGCAGCAAAGCAGCAATTTAGCTCAACCACAGGGCTCAAGTGCTGGTTCCCATAGGAAGCTCCCCCATTTTAGAAGTAACCAAAGAACAACAAATTAGTTCCAGTGCAGAGTTTAAGTCGTGGGAATAGCAAATAATCCAACACAGAACTGAAAGTAAAAACAAAATACCCACAGACCAGAGACAAAATTCTGATATTAACTAGTAAATGTCTAACACCACCAAAAAACACCTATAAAACCTAGAAGGACAGGAAGCCCCCTGGACTCCCAAGCTAGGGTGGTGAGAGGGCCAAGGGCCTCAGCTTTGCCCACCCAATGTCTGCATCCAGCCCAGCGACAACCATACCACTGCCAGAAGTGCCCCAGGCACCCGGGGTTGGTGTGGGGGTCGAGGACCTCAGCCATGCCCCCCTGATGTTGGCATCCTGCTTAGCCACAACTGAGTTGCCACTGGAAGCTCCCTGGGCTCCTCTGCCAGAATGAGTGGGGAGCAATGGGCCTTGACCATACCTCACTCCCCACTTCCTTGTCCTTAAAACCTATCCCTCTCCCCCTTTTCCTTTCTACTTCCACCACTACTGCTCTGCAACAATGTCTTAGAATGTAAAAAATAATACTAATAATAATAAATAAATTTAAAAATAAATAAATAATTAAAACTATTCAACATCAGGCAAGATCCTTAAATAAGATGCTAGTGTTCAAGTTTCTCCATCATACACACACACACACAGAGAGAGAGAGAGAGAGAAATGATAGAGTCTATCTCCCACCCTCTAAAGGTATTGTGTAAAATGTGAAAATATATGTAAAACAGATTTATAAGCAGTGAGACTCTACAGAAAAGCAAGTATTTTGTACTCCATTTTTATTATGGGTCAAATGGGAAAAAAGTACAGAACCAGTATAAAACCCCAAATCTCCAATTTTTAGAAATATTGTGATTCACCATCCTTGACATTCAAAGATGTTCACAGTAAGTTTATTACTTCTCACAGTTAGGCGTGTCTTTTTTATATGCAGTCAGATTCCTTAATGCTACAGTTTTTACCCACTTTCTCATGCTCTTACTTCTGTCAAGTTGGAAATGGTTATCATCTTCTACGCTAAGCTCTCTTAATGCCTGAATAATTTTATTGATAAACTTGTGTTTTGTAGTCCCAATTATTATAGTTTCTTTAGCCTTTTCTCATAATGCGATATTATACTGCCTTTATAATTTGTCTAATCCAAAATTAGGGGAAAAAACCTTTTTGGTTCCCTGGTTACCAGAGGCTGGGGGATGGGAGGTGAGGGCGTGTGGGGGAGAAGAAGTGGTGGACTAACGAGTACAAACTACGCTATCTGCCTAAGTGAGTCACTGTGCAGTATACACATGCATTGAAACAACACACTGTACCCCACAGATATGTACAAACAAATGTTAAAATATTTTGAATAAAAAGCATAAAAAAGAAACTTTAGCAGAAAAGAAAAAATTTGGTGATCTCTCCAAAGCATGCACACTTTGATAAAATGAAGATGAAGCATGTGTTATTTATTGTGATTAATAATAATAATAAACAGAATTAATATATTTCACAGTGATTTTATACAAATTACCAAACATTTTAGTATTCTTGGGGGGCTTTCTAAGAATTTCAGTGGTGAAAGGAGGATGGCAACACTGAGACGACAAAGAACACTCAGCTGAATCGACAGTGTTTTATGCAGAAGGTGCAGCATTCAGGGTGGAAGGGTGCTTTATGATGACTCCATATGAGGAACCAGCTCATTGCTCCATATTCCTTGGATTTACTGGCGCCCTGGGACCTGCTCAGAAGTAACCACAGAGGAACTGGCCAAATCTTAAGGCACATGTGGTGGAATACTTGTAGAAATGACCACAATTCTTTCCCCTTCCTTAATCTAGCTCTTGATTTTGCAGCTCTTCCTGTCAAGTGGCATCTAATTCCCACCCACTGAATCTGGGCCGGCCTTCTATTCACCAATAGAATGTGACACAATAGACATTGTGTCAAATAGGAGTTTGGAGCTCAAGAGGACTTGTGCATTTCCTGTCTTCCTGATTCCTGCCCCCTACCACCATGATCACACACATGGGCTCATCTGCCAGAAGATGAGAGACCACACGGAAAAGGGCTGAATTCATCCCAGCTGAGGCTGTTCGAGATCAGCCATCATGCAGCTGATGTACAGCTCACTGCAAGTGCGTGAGAGAGCCCAGCAGAATATCCAAGCCCAGCTGGCCCATACACTCATGAGAAATAATAAATGGTGTTTGTTTTAAATTACCAAGTTTTGGGGTGAGATGTTATGCAGCATTATTGCAGCAATAGCTAACTAGTATAGCATGGATGGGCATCCTTCCTTCTGGAAAGTCAGCAAGTGAAGCATTGAAAGTGAAATGCTATGTGCTGACAGCATGAAGTCCTTAATAAACCATAATTGGAATGGCTCAAACTATGAGAGATGTTCACTGGTGAAGGCTAGGAAACCCAGGGGTTCTGTCTCAGCACCACTAAGCTACAGGGAACTTGAACAATGTCCCTTAGGACTTTTCTTCCCAGAGCTCATCCAAGTAGTTCTCCTTCAGTCTCTTTCCCATCTTGGAACCCTCCTGACAAACAGCTCCCAGGATCCCAGGACCTTCCCATTTAATCCCTCCTCCTAAGGTTTCTATTTAGAAAATTATTTCACTTTCTTTTCCTGAGAAAGTAGTTCTTTCTTTCATCCTCCCAGGTCTATTCTTTTCTAGTTCTTTCACAGTAAGAGTTGATGGCCCGATAATCCCAGATTTCTAATCACAGACAACTCCAAAAGGCAGAGAAGTTTAATCTTCAGATGTTGGTTCTCTAGCTAATACAGCAAAGGAAGGAGGGAAAAGATATTAAATCAAAAGATTTAATGTTCGTGCTGTTTTGTATTAAAAGTTGTCCCCCAGAAAATAGATCAGATAACTCTAAAATGACATCACCAAAGTCCACCTATTTGACTTTGTATGGCACTCACACACCTCTAAGATGTGAATAGCACTGATCACATTCCTTCAGGATGGAGCTAACCACACAAAATATCAAATTCTCACTGTGGTCCTGAGACAGTTAGTTTACACTTCTGTTACATTTGTATCTCCCTTTATCATAATTAGTTTATTTACTCTTTGCTAGTCTGTAAACAGTTCAGTTTTGATTCTTTTAAACATCCTTGTTTTTCAGGATAGTATACTTAGAGCATATAGGTATATTTTTGTTGAGTGCATATGTGAATAAAGAAGTCTTTAGTTCCTGGTAACAACCCTTATCAAGTTTGTTCATGCTCTATTTAGCCCATTTATTTTATGTCTTTTAGATTGTCCCTCTCTTTACTAGTCTCACCTTGCATGATACTGTACCTTTTTCCTACATAATTTCTCATAACTAGATTTTTCTTTTTTGACTTTCCTTTGTACTTTCAATTAGACTTAACTTATAATTGTTTCTTATCTTGATCATCCCTATTAGGTCATGAACATAGTTAGATTTACTGAAACCATTTTGTATACCATCTTATATACCTATTGGGTCCAAGAAACACCAATTTTGGAAAATATAAATAAATGTTATGTTTTTTAAAAACACTGATAAAATGGTGTCTTTGTCATAGGACTTTGCAGATCCACTAGTCAGATTCACATTGGGAATCTTCAGAAGGAGAATTTTGTACAACTTCTGAAATGTTATTAATACATACTCTTATTAACAGAGAACTTCTGTTATACGGTACTTCATAAAACTTTTCTTCAGAGTGCATTCTAAGTTGTACTGCTCTGAACTACTTATTTTATCAGTGGTCTTAACATTAGATTCAGGACTCAAGTAATAATGACTTCTTTTCCATAAACACATGCGCAGCATATTTCTTTGCACCATCTCCTTACAGAACAATGAACTCTACGGTTTCAGAGATTGAAGAATTGTTCAAACTGGAGAACATAGCTCAGAGTTGAGAAAACAGTTTGTATGCAATTTTTTACTATTACTGAAGGCTTTTTATTCTCCAAAATTTCACTAGAAAATATCAGAGACGATAAAAAATGGTTGATTATTAAACTGTTAGAAAACTTCCAAACCTTTTGCAGTAATGCTGGCACTTTACATCCATCCATCCAGAGTCCATAATGATTTGTACTTTTTATCTCTTTACCATTATTTGAAAGATGTCATGTGTTCTTGTTTCAATTGAATAAATTAATGAATGATAGTAATTTTATATTAACATCACAGATAAGGCCACGATCTACCTATGTTGCTGACACAACTATATAAAAGTTGTGACTTCGTCTCTGAGATATTTCATATCTATGACAGCAAGTATTAAGGACTGAATTGTGTCTCCCCCAAAATTCGTATGTTGAAATCCTAATCCCAGTATAACCTTTAAAGAGGTAATTAAGGTTAAATGAGTTCATATGAATGGTCTCTAATTCAGTATGAGTGGTGTCTTTATAAGAAAAAAGAAGAGGTACTAGGAATGCATGTTCATGGAGAAAAGCCATGTGATGACAAAGAGAGAAGGTGGCCACCTACAAGCCAAGGAGAGATGCTTCAGGAGAAAACAAACCTGCCAACATCTTGATCTTGGACATCCAACTTCCAGAACCATGAGAAAAGAAATTTCTGTTGTTTAAGCCACACAGTCTGTGGTATTTTGGTATGGCAGCCCTAGCAAATTAATATACTTGGTAACACAAATATGGTCTTCGAACTAACTTAGCAAACTAATACAAAAAGTAACCAAGTAATTGCCCAAACATCCAGATAATCACTTGGACTTTTTACCTTTTACTTAGATACTGATAAGAACATGGAACCTAGAAAGAGATTGTAGGTTTTAAGACTAGACTCTAGTACTAACTGCATGATCCCAGGAAATCTATTTAAAATCTCTAAGTCTCATCAGAAAGAGGGGGTTGATAGAAGCACACTTCTTAATGCTGATGTGAAGACTAAATGAGATAATAAACATAATAAAAAGTGTTTATTAGGCAGTTTTCAGCAGCATATCACAGGGACTCAAGACATATGACCTGTCATCATTACTGCTGTTATTATATTAGTATGACTTAATAAAACCAGAAAACTCAATTCCCCTATCCAGTTTTGCATCCTTGTGAGGCTTTTAAAATAGAAAGTAGCAGAAAGTCCCAGCCTTGGACATTTTACTCCTTCTGTTATAAAATTGGAAGGACATTTATTAAGTTTATAAAATGTATAAAATTTTGGAAATAATTTGAGGATTGGCAGAGGGTTGGGGGATATTGACATCTTTCAAGCCTTTTGTTAAAGTTAAACTATGATATTTGCAGTCATATGCCAAAATATAAAGTTAACAATTATTCGGAATCTCCTCTGATCAAACAGCCTGGTAACATTTTACATACAGGCTTTGGGATTACCCTAAAATCTGTTACACCCTTCCAAAGTGGGCTCTGTAATAGCTTAACTACTCATTTCCTGTCTTGTCACCTACTTGTCACTCTCACAGGGAAATCAAAAGATCAACTTCTGAACAACCCTTGGAACCTCAAGATTCAGCATTCTGGGAGCAAATGGGAGTTCATGGAAATACAAAATGGGAGACAAGAAGGGAAAGATCTGCTCTAGAAAAATCTTTTCCCTGGTATGTGGGAACTCAGAGCAGAGCTTATTTAGTGCTAGGTAAATTGGGTTTCAAATCAATGCCCAAATTTGCATACAGGAAATAAAGCATAAAAACAAGAGCATATAAACTTAAAGGGTAATATTGCACAGCACCTCACATATTTAAATAAGAGCATGGATTTGTCTTGGAGATATCAATTTCCTCAGTTTTTAACAACCGCTCAAGAATTTTTGTTTGCGATGTGTTTGTCACCATCCTTGTCCTGTGTCTGCTCTACTGTGAATCCCTAATTTGGGACTTTGGAACCTAGATTCAAACTATCTGGGTTCAAATAACCAACCATCGTTTACTAGCTATGGGGCATTGGACAAGTCACTTAATCCCTCCATCCCTCAGTGTACTCACCTGTGAAATGGATATAATAATTATACTGTTACAATAACAGTAACCTAATATGTCTTTATATGTATAAAGTATTGAGCACATTGGCTACATGAAACATGTTTAATAAACATTAAGGATTATTATTATTGTCGAGAAATCTTCACACCCAAATCTCTATTTCTGACCGTATCACTTTATTACTGTATCCATCTCATACATGTGGTGGTTAATTTTATGTGTCAACCGGATACCCAGATACTGGTAAAATATTATTTCTGAGTGCGTGAGTAAAGGAGGATGTTTCTGGAAGAGATTAGCATTTGAATCAGTAGCATGAGTAAAGAAGGTCACCCTCACCAATGCAAGCAGGCACCATCAAATCTACTGAGGGCCTGAACAGAACAAAAATCCAGAAGGGTAAATTCACTTTCTCTCCTTGAGCGGGGACATCCATCTTCTCCTGCCCTTGGACATCAGTGCTCCTGGTGCTTGGGCCTTCAGACTCAGACTAGGACTAGCACCACTGGCTCTTGTAGTTCTCAGGACTTTGGATTTAGTCTGGAACTACACCACTGGCTTTTCTAGGGCTCCAGCTTGCAGACAACAAATCATGGAACTTCTCAGCCTCCATGAGCATGTGAGCCAATTCATCATGATAAATCTCTTTTTGTATATCTGTATCTGTCTTTATCTATCAATCTATCTATCTATCTGTCTATCTATATATCTACCTCTCATCTGTCTATCCATCTATCTATATCTCGTTGGTTCTGTTTCTCTGGAGACCCTAATTCATACACACAGGATTTTCCCAACATATTTTTTACTTTCTCGACATATCTCCTCCTGTTTTTAATACATGGTCTGATATTCAGAAGAAAATTCATATTGACATGTAGTCATTGTAAATACCACCATTCATTAATTGAGGTGTTTAAAAAATAAAATATTTTAGTTAATAAATTATTTGGTTAACCTACAGATAACACATGTACTGCCTATGTTCAAATAATTATAATAATAATAGTAAGAAAAAAGATAACTCTAAGTCCTGAATCCTGATTTAAGGATTTAGAAAATACTTCAGTATTTTAAAGTATTTGAGGGAGCATAATAGAGAAAAATCAATTCATTGCATAATGTGAAAAAAATAAATGGAATGTTTTGAAATTTAAGATTACTTTTAACTAAGGTCATTTGGATTTTTAATAAATTGTTTTCATATCATGATTCATTTTGTCTCTTTTCCTGAGTAAAATGCCTTTTTTAATTGATGCATGCTAATGTAAAGATAAAACATATGCCACCAGCTTTTCTGTCTTGCTGATATGTTTTTTAACCCTACTAGTAATGAATGTGGTATGGTACAATATATGTTGTCAAAATCCCCAGGGACAGACAGTAGCTATTTCTGAAGACTATTATTAATTTTCAAGAAACTCATCACAAATGTGTAGAAAGAATGGCATTTTGCAAATTATGTGTTGTCCTCTTTAATATTTAAATAACTTTATATATCTGCGAGTCCCAGTCCTTCAAATAAGCTCTCCACGCTTGAGAGCAGGACATGTTAATCAAATTAACCAAGTAGTTAATATATGCCATGTTTGAACTGATCGAAAATTTTTATCTACCAGCTTTGTTTTTATTTTTTAAATGTTTGGAGATTTTTTTTCCTCAGAAAAGGACTAATACTTCACAGTTCCTGTGCATTTTCAAGAAGTTACTTTTATATAAAATCTACATTTCTAAACACCCCACCCAAAAAGAAATCGCTATAATCTAATAACTAAAAAAGTCACAGTTGGTTATTTCATATTGTATAACTTCATAATATGTTTAAATTTTTCCAAATAGATTGACTATTAGATTTAACATATAAAACCTTTTATACAATTAAAATTGATTCTGGTATTACTGTGTTAGCTTCAGCACCTGCCATTAAATGTCTAAATTTTTGCCTCATACCAATAATGCATTAACTACTTCATGATGGTTTAATGGACTTCAGTGATTTTTGAGTCCTGACTTCATGTTGGTTTTATTACAGAAAAGAGTTTTTCCTACTGCTATAATATCCTTATTTTAGTTTTATTTTTTTTCTTTTTTTTTTTTTTTAAAGATGACCGGTAAGGGGATCTTAACCCTTGACTTGGTGTTGTCAGCACCACGCTCAGCCAGTGAGCGAACCGGCCATCCCTATGTGGGATCCGAACCCGGGGCCTTGGTGTTATCAGCACCGCACTCTACCGAGTGAGCCACGGGCCGGCCCCTTTTTTTTTTTTTTTTGTTTTTTTTTTTTTTTTTTTTTTTTTAAAGATGACCGGTAAGGGGATCTTAACCCTTGACTTGGTGTTGTCAGCACCACGCTCAGCCAGTGAGCGAACCGGCCATCCCTATGTGGGATCCGAACCCGGGGCCTTGGTGTTATCAGCACCGCACTCTACCGAGTGAGCCACGGGCCGGCCCCTTTTTTTTTTTTTTTTGTTTTTTTTTTTTTTTTTTTAATAGAGTCATGCCTCTGTGGGTGTTCTAATCAAATTTAGAAATCTTAAAAAGTTATTGCCTACAGTTAATAGCTTCAGGGTCAAGTATACTTATACATCACCAACCCATTTATTTAAAGTGTAAAGTAGCAGTAGCAGCAGTTAACAAAAAAACTAAATGAACAACCTCACTCTGCCGGTGAGTTCAGAAGCCAGACTAATGAGAAGTCAGGAGAGATCATGGGGTCAGGGACATATACACAGGCAGTAGCCCAGTAGACAAGCAGAGGTTTCACTATGACATGAAGAGAATATTTTAATACCCAGTGTCCTGCCTCTGAAAATTCTCTTTTAGGTGCTTTGGCATCCTGAGAATGTGTGGCAACATCTTAATAAAGGAATTTTTTCATCCATCCAGAAAATCCTCTAGGCCAATAAGATGAGTCATTCTAAACTGCTTGGGAAGTCATTTAAGAAAGTATCGGTATCTCAGTAACAGAAACAAAAGCATTTTTCCTTTGTGGGGGAAACAAAAGGTTTCTATCTATACGAGTAGAATAATTTCATCATAAAATTGAAGGCCTAAAAATATTCTGATAAAATTCAACAAAAAGACATTCTGATTTGGTATCTGAGTCTGTCTTTTTGTGACAGGTTGTGTGGTGAGGGGCGAGGAGGGGTTGCCTAGGATACAGAATACACAATGCAGAGAAAAAGAAGGAAGCTTCTGTAAAGCAATCGAGAACAGAGAAAAGGAGGCCGGGGTTATTTTAGCATAACCACCTGTAGTAATGCTAAGCAACACTGGCATTAAAACTGGACGAGAAATGTAGGACTGTCTTGGAGACAGCAGACTGTGAGGTTACACTCCTAGGAGAGGTTTCCTCACACTACCTTCTCCAAGTGAGATGGTTAGAACTGTCCAGAACAGCAGGAGGAGGGTGGGGGAAAGGAGCACAAGACTGCAAAACAGAATTAATGCAAAGGAGGATCGGGAACAAGATCGATGCTCTTTGAGAAGTCAGGGGGAAAATTACACAGGACAAAGGAGACCTGACCCTTGACCCATCCCAGGTGACTTGGGTTACATAGTTTTTACTTTGGTTAAGAAGAGCTTTTCTGCATACCTTCTGGCTTCTCTGTGTATTGATTGGCTAAAAGTAAGATAAGCTTTTTAGGTAATTAATTAGTTCTTTGTTCTCTTTTAATCCTGAGGGCTTGGTAAGAACATTACTTGTAGAATCATGGCAAAATGACCTCAAATTCACCTTTAGAAACTAAGTAGTATAGAGTGTAGAATGCCACACTCTCCTGGCACTCTCTCTAATGACCTGGCTTCCCTACGCCCTCAGATCTCAGCATGGTTATCTGACCTGGTACTGTCTTTGCCTATAACCAGAATCACATGCCAACACCAGTCACATATGCCCACACCTATAGGGTGATTACTGGGGGCGGGGGTTGTGCTTTGTGTGATGCTGACATGGCTGAAAGGTCCAAATAGCCTTGATCATGCAAGTGAAAATGGATGTTGGCCACCAGCTGGGAGCTCAGTTGGGGCTGTCAGACAGAGTCCCTAGATCTCCTCCATGGGGAACTATCCATGTGGTGAAGAGGCTTCCTCACAGCCTGGCTGCTGAATTCCAAAAAGGAGCCTTTCAAAAGGAAGAAATAGGGAGCCCCCAGTTCTCTTAAAGTCTGGGCTCAGAAGAACTCAAATGCCACTTATGCCACCTTCTACTGATCAGAGCAGTCACATAGCCAGTCCAGAATTCCAAGGAGAAGAATTAAACTCTGCATTTAGAAGGAGTGGTATGCATGTGCAGGGACAGAAAGTGTTCCTGGCAGCCCTCTTTGGAGATGACCACACAGACTAAATTTCATTCCACTTCTGCGCAGATTAAGAAAAAACAACAGATCTTCAGAATTGCTCTACACTATGACAGTAAACGCCAAATCAACACAACAAAGCTATTCTTTTTATAGTGTATGTCTTTTGTGTATTAAATTGTCTATTTAGTTCTTGAAACTAAAAAGCATTGTGTGCTTTTTCTTTGGTTTAATTGTATTATTTTGAGGCAAATAATCATTTAAAACATTAAGTAAAATGTTAATTATCACTCTTACTGTCCATCTTACCATACCCAACAATAATACGTTGAGCAGAAATAATTTTCAGATTTATGCTGAAAATAAATGAACTGAGACTCAAAAACGAATCTTTAAGGGAAACAGAAGTTTCTTGAAAAGCTAACTCTGGAAGAGAAATATTTACGTATTGTTAACATGTATCACTAAATAATTATCAAAAATATCAGCTTAATATTTAACACTTCAGTCACACTTTGAGACTTAAAGAAATGTCTCTTTGAGCTAACATAATGCAGCGCAAAGAGCAAGAAGAAAGAACTACCAAGTAAAAGGCTAGCAGAAAAAAAGTTGGGCCAAAATCAGTATATTATAGCTTTTCAGAGAGAATTTTAGTGTCAAAATATAATTGAGAATGTTTATCCATTAGTAGATCACTGTTTTATTTACCCAAAATGATATATGAATATAACACATGTCAACTCCCAAATGTGTTGAATTAAATATGCCTGAAAATGTACTGAAGAAATTTAAAAGATGCTGAACTATTTGTCTTATTTATTAGTATTACAGTCTCACACTGTATGTATCCAACTGGAAGATAACTAAAAACCCACACACCAAGGTGCCAGACTGGGAAACATACGGCGCTTTCCAATAAGCACTGCCTGATTGCTTGTAGGTGGGGAAAATCTATTTGGGGATCTCCTTACAGCTTGATGAGAAAAAAACACAGTATGTTTACTTTTAGGAATTCTCAGTAAGAAGAAATTTTAGATTTACAACATAGAGGAAAAGATATTACCTTTATGTATGAAATGTGGGATCTTATGGAGACTGGAGGGAATTCTTTTAATACATTTCTTTAGAAAGGGTTGGCAGCTCAGGGAGAAAACTTTGTGGGGTTTTTAAATATTTAATATCCTACTGCTGCTTTACAGCTTGAGGAAAACTTGTGGTTCTTTATTGGCAAATATTTCAGAGCTTATCTCAACTTGCACAGAATTTTTAAAAAGATGTTTAATATTCCTAAACTGTAAAGCTAGATGATAAAAAAACAGCTTAGGGCAACAAGGTAATTTTTTCTTGNTAAAATTTAACATCATATATATTTTCACAGCTGAATTAAAAATTTCTTATTATGGGGGTTTTAATTCATTATCTTTTAACTAATATTTATTGGTTGCCCATTGTATATGAATTATTTGAATTAAAAAGTTTAGGTGAGTTGAATAACTATGTGGTCTCTGTTGTTAACAGTGAATAATTCAGCAGATAGAAATAACCATTAGACAAGAGATGAAGTGACTGAAGTGACATGCCCATTGGAAGACTCAGCATTATATGAGGATGGAGATAGAACTAAATATAATGGGTGATTGTAAAAATATTTTTTAAAAAAAACGTTAGAAAGTCTCACTTAATGGCCTTGCCACACATTTTCAGCCACGTATTTTATTAACCTCATTAAGTTAGGTCACTAATGATGTGTATCGCCTGGAAGACAAAGCATATTATTTATTTATTTTTGATCCTTTATGCATGTATTACATATTAAATTATTTATAATGCAACCCCCATCTACTGTCAGAAAGAATTGTCCAAACAACTGGTATAAGAGTCACAATATAAGAAAATTTCAAAGTTATAATGCATTTTTAAAATTAAATATTAAGTTCCATAAATTCAATAATGGCAATGGCTACAGTCCATTTGGGAGTATGCCATTCTTCTAGTACTTAACAGCTGTGTCTCTTATACCTTTGTCTAGTTATTAATGATTCCTCATCTTTAAAGTAGAGAAATACCATATTTTATCTAAGATGCCATTGATTGTAAGAGACACCATTATGTTATGCACCACTACAAAAGAAAAATCACCAAAAGCAGGGAGGTGAAAAGGAAACCCCATGTGAAGTGGATGTACCAGAAGGGTATGACCTCAACGTGAAGAGAATAAGGATGCCTGATGTACAGAAAAGCGTACCAGAACGCGTGCACACCTCCATCTGTCACGGAATGGAGAAAGGGAATTACATCTCCTGACAGCATGAACAACAAGCCAGTAGGCATGCAGTTGGGCAGGCTGAATTCACCGACCTGCATGGCTGCTAGGACTGCCAGTATGGTAGACCAACCTGTGTGGACTGAAAAACCTCAGGAGAGAATTGAGGTTAGTCATGCTCCAGGTTTCTGGCAAAAGCAAACACATATTGTCTCTGAAAAAATTTGATGAAAATCCAGACTTAAGTCACTCTAAGACAGCCTTGACTACAATTTCAGAGATGCTACAATGGGGGGCGGGCACGTTATGTGAAAGACTGAGGGCAAACATGTCCCCAATTAATTCTTCCTTTTCCTGAATTCACATACTCTGCAATGTGATTTGCAGCCTTTCCCATCAGGAAGTCTATTTCCCAAGTACTTGAATCTCGGATTGTCTCATGACTTGTTTGGCCCAATAAAATGTGACAGAGTTGATGGGTGTGCCCGTTCCAAAACTAGGCTCAAGAGGCCTTTCATATTCCCACTTGGTCTCATAGAACTCTGTTGCCTCCAGGAAGAAACAAAACAAAATGAAACAAAACAAAACAGCTAGCCTGATGGAAAGATGAAAGACCAGGTGGAATAGAGCCAATTTATCTTAACCAAAGTCTTGTTAGATTACCAACCTTCAGCCAGCCTGACAGCTGACCCTAGATGCATGAGCAGGTTCATCTGTGATCATCTGAGCCCACCTGGATCCCCAGAACTACCCTGTAGTCTCATGAGCAAGCGTGTTTATTATTTTAGGCCACTACATTTTGGGGAGTTTACCATGCAGCAATAAGTAACTGAAGTAAGATATATCTCAAAATCAATAAAATACAGTAGTAGTGTCCACTTTATGGGGTTATGGTGAGGAATTAATTGATTTAATACTTTAAAATAGTGCCTCATACATGGCAAGTTGAAAGAAATGCTTTCTATATTATTGATTGAGATTCTATCACATTCAGAGACTCTGTTTCCAACTTTTTTCAAGGAATTAATTGATTTAATACTTTAAAATAGTGCCTCATACATGGCAAGTTGAAAGAAATGCCTTCTATATTATTGATTGAGATTCTATCACATTCAGAGACTCTGTTTCCAACTTTTTTCACATACATAATGTGAGTTCTGATTTGAAGAATTATTATAAAGATCAAATGCAAGTACAAATATTTTATAACTATAAGGTACTAAGTGAAATGTGATTACAATTACACATAAACAAATAGCTAACACACAATGATTTATATGTAAAAATGTATAATTATGTGTTAAGACAATACAAAAAAGCAAATGATGAATTCTGTCTGGGAGAGCCAGAGATGCCTTTGCTGAAGAGGTGGTATTTGAACTGAACACAGAAGAATAGGAGGGATTTGATAAGGTAAAGTTTTACTGTAAAGCAGACAGTGGAAGACAGTTTAGGTTAAAGGCACTGTATGTGCAAACTAAAGATATGAAAGTGTCTGCCTGCTGTGGACTGAATGTCCCCCCAAAATTCATCGAAGATTGACCCTGTTATAACAGTGCTAAGATGGTGAGAAATCAGATTACGGTATTTGAAAGGTGGAGCCTTTTAGAGGTGACTGGATCCTGAGGACTGTGCTCTCGTGAACAGATTAGTCCATTCATGGAGTAATGGGGTTAATGGTTTAATGGGTAATCAGGGAGTGGTTCTGATGACTTTATAAGGACAGCAAGTGAGCACCCTAACTCTTTCTCTCATGCCCTTCTCACCACCTGATGCCTTGAGTTGCCAAAGGATTCTGTGAATAAAGCCCTCATCAGATGCATCGCCTGAACCATAGACTTCCCAGCCTCCTAGCTGGATTCATTATCTTATAAATTACCCAGTTTCAGGTATTCTAAGTGACAGAAAATGGACTAATACACTGTTGTATGCCAGTCTTGCCTATCTAATGTGATTAGAGGATATAGTAAAAAGACAAAAATGGCCAGGTATGAGGTCAGGAAATAGATTGACATGTCTGGTTAAACAAAAAAGGCTTTCCCCTTTAAGCAATAGTTGTCACCAGAGGTTTCTAAGAAGGTTAGTGGTATGACAAAATCTGTATTTTAAAAATATAATTCTGGTAAAAATATAGAAAAAAAGATTTCAGGGAGGGAAATAAGATCATTTCAGTGAAAAATAATCAGGGCCTTGTCTAAGGTCTGTTGAAGTAAAAAAAACTAGGGGCACGTTTGAAAGACACATTGGAAGACAACTAAAATTCTTAAGTGCCCTACTATGTAGCAAAACCTGAGCGAACTGATCTCACATACGTTCCGATCACATAACAGATCTCAACTAATTCTTCCAAAGGCTTTACAAAGCTTGGATAGCACAATGCTCATGATTATTAATTTGGGGATGAAATCTTAAGTCTGCCTGACCCCAAAGCCCAAAAGTTTTTGCTCTTGTGTCTTGCTTACCAATATACAGAACACGGAAAACAAAAATCAAATACACCAAAAGCCTAAAGTAATGTATTTTTTGTAATTATTCATTCAGTTTACTTCTGGATACTAAATGAAACCCCTATGAAGTACAAATAATTTAATTTGAATTTAATTTGGAGATTCCTGAATGGCCCTAATATTTTATTAGTGGGCTAAGGCCACAGGAAGGAAAGTTCTGAAAAGAAAATGTTGGTAGTCTAGATAAGAAAGTGTCTGTATGACAGACTATAGAATAGAATAATTCTTAAGAATAATAATAAGAGAAAGTACGTAAAAGAAATCTTCAAAATATGCAAAGGGATGCCACCAGTTCAATGGACTAAAGTAGTAGTGAGTTTCTGCAGAATTTTAAATTACAAATAACAAGTAGAAATAAGAGGGGACAGTATTTGACATACTAAAAGAAAATATTTTCTATTGTCTAGAGCTATCAAACTATTAAATGACTTTATCCATGGAGTTCTGATCCCTAACTCTGGAAATACTCAAGTATCATTTATTTAAAAAATATTAATTGAGCAACTAAAATTGGCCAAGCTCTCTGTTAGGTGTTCAAAAACAACTGTGAACAAGATGATCTATCAGAAATGATTATAGATGGGGGTTCTTCACTGTTGATTTAATAAACCCTTACCGAGCACTTACTATATTCTAGGCACTCTTTGAAATTCTTAAATATTATCTTACTTAATTCTCATAACTACCTTACAAGTGGCGGAACTGAGGCAAAAAGAGGTAACTTGCCCAGGAGCACACAGATAGTGAGTGTCAGCACTGGGATTCAAATGCAGGTTGTCCCAGGTCCAGGGTCTGTGCTCTGGGCCACTCTGACCGTGGCCTTCACCTGCTCCACAGGGTGCAGCTGGGCTACCCAACCGAAAAGGTGCTTCTAGAGTCTCACTCCCAGAAGACTCTGAGGGTATCCATAAACTGGTAGAAGACACTGCAGCCAAATTTTGACAAATTCAGTGTGTTCCCAGTGCCTAAACTTGATTAGGTTTTGTTGTTTTCTTTTTTCTTTCAAATATGGGTACACATATACATAAACCATAGATACATACTACTATTCCAGAACATTTTTCTGTTTTACTAACCCAGTGCCTAAACTTGATTAGGTTTTGTTGTTTTCTTTTTTCTTTCAAATATGGGTACACATACACATAAACCATAGATACATACTACTATTCCAGAACATTTTTCTGTTTTACTAACCCCTCAGATATAAGCAAGTCTAGATTTCTATGGGAAAGAAAGTTTAAAAACTAATTTTGTTACACAGACAAGATCTTAAAGAATCTACATAAATTTAAGAGTTATTTCTTCTTCACATGAGATTGGGAGGGTGAGAATGGGGGTAAAAAGGGATTCTTATATTTTAAAATTCTGTACTGTATGCTTTTTTATGAGTGTGTTTTTTTTTTTTCTTTTTGTAATTAAAAACTTACAGAATATTTGTGTGAGTAAAAGTTAATTACACAACCATAAAAAGAATGTCTCTCATCTTTTGCCCGTCTAGAAATAAAAGCAGGAATTTGGTATTGTGGACGAAATTCATGAGACTGTCCCTAATACACATATTTACAGAATGTTGGGTCGGTAGTCTGAAAATCTTAACTATCATGCAATCACCTTATTTTACATGAGGAAACAGTTTTATGAAACTTGGATAAGGTCAGAAAGTAAAATTATTACTTTAAAATGCACACAAAAACCATTAGAACTCTAAAGCACTATACAAATGCAAGCACTGACAAGACAGAAGCCAGAGCCAGGGCTGCAACTGAGCCCCCCATGAGGAAACAGTTTTATGAAACTTGGATAAGGTCAGAAAGTAAAATTATTACTTTAAAATACACACAAAAACCATTAGAACTCTAAAGCACTATACAAATGCAAGCACTGACAAGACAGAAGCCAGAGCCAGGGCTGCAACTGAGCCCCCGTCATCGGAGGGTCAGTGCCCTGCTGCTTTCTCACAATGTGTGTTGGGAGTTTGCTACGGTTTGAATGTACGTGTCCCTCCAAAATGCATATGTGGGGACTTAAACCCAAAGGTGGTGGTATTACGAGGGGGGGCCTTCCTGAGGTGATGAGGCCACGAGAGTGCAGCCCTCATGAATGGGATTACTGCTCTCCTAACAGGGCCTGAGAACACAGTGCTGGACCCTTTTGTCCTTTTGTCTCTTCCACCGTGTGTGGACACAGAAACAAGACACCGTCTTGAAGCAGAGAACAAGCCCTCACCAGATATCAGATCTGCTGTGCCTTGATCTTGAACTTCCCAGCCTTCAGAACGCTAAGAAATAATTTTCTGTTGTTTGCAAATTACCAGTCTAAGGTATTTTGTCATAGCAGTCTGAACTGACTATGCCCTGCCATTGGGACTCACTTGGGTGTTAGAGTAAGGGGGCACAGAATTCTGGGAAATTTCCTTACTATTTCTGAGTCTCACTTTTCACATCTGTCAAACAAGGATAATTATGATATCTACATCATCCTGTTGTTCTGAAGATTAAATGAGAAAAATCACGTAAAGCACATAGTTTGGAGAAAAGTCAGCACACAATATTATTGCTATTTATTATTTAACTTTTATTATCACTAATTACCAAATCACTTAACATTAGCTACAGGTAGCTTTCCACAACTAAATTGTTTTTCACTTTCATCAAAGTAAATCTATTTTTTGAGTATCCTGGTGACCACGTGGTGAAGTTGAGAACATGACAGACTGTGAAATGAGACAGATCTGAGCACAAATGCAAGGACTGCCAGTTACTAACAGAGATCTTGAGCAAACTATTTAAATTTCTAAGGTTTGCTTTTCTTGGTAAAAAGTAGTGACACCTGTCTTGTAGCATTGTAGTGAGGTTTAAGTGAGAAGGCATAGAAAAACAATCGCCTACTCCTAGTACTTATTAAAACCTTCAGTAAATGATAGCAATAATAATTATTTATTACATCTTCTACCATTATATGTTCTGAAGGCCATGTGGTCCATGTAATGTGGACCACAGGGCATAATATGGAGAAAGAGCCTAGATGTCAGCAAGAGCAATCCCCCACAGCAATAGGTTTGCTTAATTTTATTTTCCTATATTTACTTTTCTATTGAACTATTTGACTACAGCCACCTGTGTTCAAATTTATAAGCTGAAAAAAAGAAACTAAAGGGATAGAACAAAACTTCAATATCTCTCCCCTGGAAAAGAATGTGTAGATCCATGTAGGGGGTCCATCCTGTTTATTGATCAATTCCAATCCACGTACTACAGTCAAGAGGAAATGTTCAGGTGTCTCTTATCCACTATTTTGTGTAAGATAAAGGGTTATTGTTTGTTAGATTTTGACCTTAAAGAGAGTTCCTGGGTAAAACCACGTAGTTCATTTCAAGGAAATCATTAAGAGGATGAAGGACAGAGGGACACAGTGGAAGCCCAACTATGCAGCCAAAAGGGGGATGTAAATGCATGTTGAGAAGATAGAGAAAGAACCTACGAGGAGCTAAGATGGTAATGACTGAGGATATGTGGTTTCTGATATTTTCCTGATATGTGTGCTAAAGGCTGCGGCTATTTATTTAAAGAGAGAGAAGTGAGTGGATAGAAAAAGATGAATGCATGGAATAGAAAAACCAAGAGATCAAGAGAAGAATTTCAATTCACTCAACCCTTCGTTTGACTTAGATCAATGGCTCTTAAAGTATGGTCTCCAGACCAGCAATGTCAGTTTACCTGGGAACTTGACACAAAGGCAAATTCTCAGCCCACTCTGGACTATTGAATCAGAAACTTTGGGGATGTGGGGGAAGGGTAGGGCGGCAGCAATCTTTTTCTGAAAAAGCCCTCCAGGTGACTCTGTTGTATGTAAATTGTGATAGTCACTGAATTAGAGGAAAGTTTTGTTTTCTCACCATCCTTCTTCCTTTGCAATGTCTTCTTATATCCCTATCTGAACCAAAATGATAACAAAAGGGAAGGGGTAAAAAGGCTAGAAGGGTGGGACAGACCTGTGTAAATAATTTGCAGATTTGGTATTAATTAATTCATAGTTAAAGTGAAGGTTAAGTTTTAATCACAGCCATTTTCATGTCATGCATGAAATTCACAGAATAGACATATTAAATCCAACAGAATAAATAATAAGATTAGAATAGTACAGAACAGTATTTGCTAAGTGGAGAGGAAATGGCACTCGAAGGGTTGCACAATGAACTGGGAATGAGATGTCCTAGATAAAACCTTCCCTATTACCACTAGCTCCTGCCAGATCATTTCCACATCACTAAAGGATGTTATTTTCCAAAGCCCAGTTGATCATACGTAAACAGGACAATGCTGTATAAAGACTGTTGAAGTTTTGTTACAACTCCGATTACTGCAAAAGACTAACATTATTAAAAATTCCATAGAGGAAATAAACAAACAAAAACTGGGAATTTATCTTAGAAGAAAAGACACGACTTAGAGTGACCTTGTCTGTACATCTTGCTTTGCTCATTCCCTACCTGACAAGTTTTGCATCCGCCCTTCCAGTGGTATGAAGCTTGTCTTTATTCACCTTAACCAGTAGCATGCTCTTCAGATGTTCCAGTCCTGAGATGATCTACTAAAAACTTATCCGATTGAAAACAGGCATTTTTAACTTATTTCATGCTCTAGTGAGCCTCCCATTTCATACAGTTACTGAAGCAATACGTATGATGATCACAAGAAATGCCAGCATGGGCACCAAGATTTCAAATCTGTGCATTCCGTGAAGCCCCACAAGATCATCAGATTCAATACAATCTGAAATATAAAGTAATACTGTTCCACTCTGATATTAAAAGATATAGGGCCTCTCATTCACTTTTGTGGTACTTTTAAAAATTAGCCTATAAAATTTTCATGGCAGCTTCAACATATTAAAGTGTAGGTAATAGAATGAAATGGCTTGAGATGAGAAAAAGTTGTTCAGGTTATGCTGATGGCACAACTAAAATTTAGAGTAAAGAACTAAGATTCAAGGAAGGAAATGTGGGAGAATATACCATTTAAAAGTTGCTATGGCCATATAAGTGTAATGGCAGTCCTCGAATGCATGTCTGTGAGTAACCAGGAGAAGGTACAGGAGTTTTCCCAGGGTGAGAATAAGGAATCTTTACAGTCCCCCCTCTGTTTTTATTAAGTGGCATGTTAACTTTTTGGTCAAGATGAGGGGTTAGCTGGTGTAGGAGTTCCCATTTTCTCTAGGGTAAGCTGGAGCAAACAGTGGAGAGGTAGAAAACCTTTGAGAATAAGGAATCTTTACAGTCCCCCCTCTGTTTTTATTAAGTGGCATGTTAACTTTTTGATCAAGATGAGGGGTTAGCAAGTGTAGGAGTTCCCATTTTCTCTAGGGTAAGCTGGAGCAAACAGTGGACAGGTAGAAAACCTATAGCTCAGGGAACTAAGCAATCAGTGCTGGGGCTGCAGATCTGGTGTTGGGGGAAAGAGGAATAAAAAGCCTGGTGAGGAAGGAGTCTGGAGGAAAAAAAGAGAACAGAGTGAAGCCATCTGGCCACCAACAGTGCTACGATAAAAAGAGTTCAGTTGCTTTGCTTGTAAACTCTCTGGGCTCCCTACCTGAGTGGGAACCACAGGAACCATAGATCAAACAAATGAGGTTTATTTGATAGGAAGTAGAATCAGCAAACACCAGAGCCACTGAGGTCTGTGTAGTTCCCAGATACCATCCAAATCCTGTGTTGGTTGCAGGTGTGTGTTGACGCCAGGGCAGTGAGTCCACATTTTGAAAGAGAATAGATAAGAGGCAGGTGAAAGGTCGTGATACATTGGCATTGAAACTTCTTCCAGACTCTGTTATTTTTCTCAAACACGGTTTTCTTTGATGACAGGAAGACACTCTAATATAGATTTTTCAGAGAAGCAGCTCTGAATGCTCAGAAGATTCCCACCGCCTTTGTTTTAAAGATTCACTCCAGCTGTTTAAAGCAAGAAGGAAAAAATGCATATGGCTTTCAGTGCCCAATCTGCCATCTATTGTAAATTTACTTTGCTAAATAAATTAACCTCCTTGGCTCAGTTGCCAGGCTTTAAAAGTAGAAATAATAATGCTAAACTCACCGTCTTGCAAATCTATTAAGCAACAGATGTACATATTCAACTGTCTTTTAGACATCATGACCTGAAGAGACCTCAGGTAGATCAAACCACACATTTTCCTGATAGACCTCACCATCTTTCACTAAACTTACTGTCCTCTGAAAATAGTTGACATTACCACCATCAACCAATCCTCTAGGTCAGAAGATAAAAGCCTTGCCAGATTTCTCCTTGTTACTGAATTCAGACTTTCGGCTTAGCTGATACCTCTCAGCATTCCTCCTGGCCCTGTCTTCATTTAGGCTCCAATCACTTCTTACCGGGGTTACTGTAACAATGATCACTTCTTAATTGGCCACCCAGACTTTGGTCTTGCACTCTCCATATCCTCTGTCTAGAAGGACAATTTCATCTTTTTAGATACTCATTGGAGGGGAGAAACTGGAAAGGGATGGAGGGAGGCTGGTGGAGGTGGTCAGATATTGTAGGCAAAAAATGACAATAAAATTGGTGTGGAAATTGGTTCTTTCAGTTTAAATCCATTCTTTCACTTTGGTGATTACTGCAAAAAGAATATTATTTGAGACCAGAAAATTTTTTTTTCCTTAATTCCTTCTAAAATATCTGACACTTTATCTGTCAGGAACCATAAAGAATGAGTCATTTTGTTTTATTTTTTAAAACCCTTATATTGCAGGTTGTACACAAAATTTTGCTCTATTTCACAGTGTATGCCAGAACATAGAAAACTTTAAAAACAACAAAAGTATTTTCTGTTTTGCAGACGTGGTGAAATGCAGTCTTGTTCTCTTTGTTTTGAATTCAGCTGTCAGACACAGTGATCTCATAAACAAATATGTGGTAATTCTATTATACATGTCACTTTTCTTGGTAAGCTAAGTTGTAAACTCACTAAAACTACCTGGCTCTGAATGGAAGGCTCAATACTGCCAGCTCTTACACCTACAGTACTAAATATTTTCCAAGAGTATGTGTACTAGAATAAAGACAAAGGACAAACAGGGACCAGCTTTGACTTAACTCGCCCGAAAAGAAAGTGACTGAAATAAATGGTGTCGGGCTGGATCACAGACCCCTCTGCCCCATCCTGTGCAGGTCCTGAGCCAGGTAGTTGAAAGAAAAACCAAGTAGCCACAGGCAAAGTGGACATGCTTTATTTTTAGATGCGAGCTCTGACAACCAGCAGTTCAGAGCCACAGTCTTCCATACTGAAGAAGTTCACAAANTGAGAATAAGGAATCTTTACAGTCCCCCCTCTGTTTTTATTAAGTGGCATGTTAACTTTTTGGTCAAGATGAGGGGTTAGCTGGTGTAGGAGTTCCCATTTTCTCTAGGGTAAGCTGGAGCAAACAGTGGAGAGGTAGAAAACCTTGCTCAGGGAACTAAGCAATCAGTGCTGGGGCTGCAGATCTGGTGTTGGGGGAAAGAGGAATAAAAAGCCTGGTGAGGAAGGAGTCTGGAGGAAAAAAAGAGAACAGAGTGAAGCCATCTGGCCACCAACAGTGCTACGATAAAAAGAGTTCAGTTGCTTTGCTTGTAAACTCTCTGGGCTCCCTACCTGAGTGGGAACCACAGGAACCATAGATCAAACAAATGAGGTTTATTTGATAGGAAGTAGAATCAGCAAACACCAGAGCCACTGAGGTCTGTGTAGTTCCCAGATACCATCCAAATCCTGTGTTGGTTGCAGGTGTGTGTTGACGCCAGGGCAGTGAGTCCACATTTTGAAAGAGAATAGATAAGAGGCAGGTGAAAGGTCGTGATACATTGGCATTGAAACTTCTTCCAGACTCTGTTATTTTTCTCAAACACGGTTTTCTTTGATGACAGGAAGACACTCTAATATAGATTTTTCAGAGAAGCAGCTCTGAATGCTCAGAAGATTCCCACCGCCTTTGTTTTAAAGATTCACTCCAGCTGTTTAAAGCAAGAAGGAAAAAATGCATATGGCTTTCAGTGCCCAATCTGCCATCTATTGTAAATTTACTTTGCTAAATAAATTAACCTCCTTGGCTCAGTTGCCAGGCTTTAAAAGTAGAAATAATAATGCTAAACTCACCGTCTTGCAAATCTATTAAGCAACAGATGTACATATTCAACTGTCTTTTAGACATCATGACCTGAAGAGACCTCAGGTAGATCAAACCACACATTTTCCTGATAGACCTCACCATCTTTCACTAAACTTACTGTCCTCTGAAAATAGTTGACATTACCACCATCAACCAATCCTCTAGGTCAGAAGATAAAAGCCTTGCCAGATTTCTCCTTGTTACTGAATTCAGACTTTCGGCTTAGCTGATACCTCTCAGCATTCCTCCTGGCCCTGTCTTCATTTAGGCTCCAATCACTTCTTACCGGGGTTACTGTAACAATGATCACTTCTTAATTGGCCACCCAGACTTTGGTCTTGCACTCTCCATATCCTCTGTCTAGAAGGACAATTTCATCTTTTTAGATACTCATTGGAGGGGAGAAACTGGAAAGGGATGGAGGGAGGCTGGTGGAGGTGGTCAGATATTGTAGGCAAAAAATGACAATAAAATTGGTGTGGAAATTGGTTCTTTCAGTTTAAATCCATTCTTTCACTTTGGTGATTACTGCAAAAAGAATATTATTTGAGACCAGAAAATTTTTTTTTCCTTAATTCCTTCTAAAATATCTGACACTTTATCTGTCAGGAACCATAAAGAATGAGTCATTTTGTTTTATTTTTTAAAACCCTTATATTGCAGGTTGTACACAAAATTTTGCTCTATTTCACAGTGTATGCCAGAACATAGAAAACTTTAAAAACAACAAAAGTATTTTCTGTTTTGCAGACGTGGTGAAATGCAGTCTTGTTCTCTTTGTTTTGAATTCAGCTGTCAGACACAGTGATCTCATAAACAAATATGTGGTAATTCTATTATACATGTCACTTTTCTTGGTAAGCTAAGTTGTAAACTCACTAAAACTACCTGGCTCTGAATGGAAGGCTCAATACTGCCAGCTCTTACACCTACAGTACTAAATATTTTCCAAGAGTATGTGTACTAGAATAAAGACAAAGGACAAACAGGGACCAGCTTTGACTTAACTCGCGCGAAAAGAAAGTGACTGAAATAAATGGTGTCAGGCTGGATCACAGACCCCTCTGTCCCATCCTGTGCAGGTCCTGAGCCAGGTAGTTGAAAGAAAAACCAAGTAGCCACAGGCAAAGTGGACATGCTTTATTTTTAGGTGCGAGCTCTGACAACCAGCAGTTCAGAGCCACAGTCTTCCATACTGAAGAAGTTCACAAAAATGGCAACAAGCCAAGTGGTACATGGGCACACATGCTCACAAACTCTACTCCTACGTAACTTGTCTACAAAGGATGTGCTGAATCATATCCAGCCGGATATGAGGTGAGAGGGCCTGACTAAACCAACTCCACTTTCCTCACAGATGGTATGTAAGTTTAAGGAATAAGTGCATCTTGTATAGGTGAGTATCTGAAATACTACAGACTTGGCCCCTAAAATAAAATTATGAAACTTTGGAGCTAGCAAAGACATTAGAAAAGTAATCTCTTCATTTCAGTAGAACAGCATGTTGAAGCTCAGAAAGCTGGAGTGACTTGCCAAAGGGCACTCAGCTAGGAGTGGGACAGATCTCAGGCTAGAGCCCTGGTTTCCTAATGTACAGTAGACCAGCAATCTGCGTATTCCACAAATACCATATACTGAGAAGTCAACTCTTTGTCTGAGATGCAATAGGTGCTGAGCTATTTCAGCTTTCCAAGTGTGAACCACTCTGAGGAAATCCCAATCCCTCTAGTTAAAATATATAGAAGATGTACACCCAAGTGTATCTTGCCTCTAATAAAATCCTGTATTCAGAGGCAGAGGCAGTAATACCTCAGTTTACCAGTCAAAAACAGGGACGTGATTGTGAAACTAATCATCCTAAAGTTATATCAATACATTTAGGAAACTCAACAAGGATGTCCCTTCTCACCATTTCTATCAATATGGTACTATAAGCCCTAGCCAGAACAATTAGGCAAGAAAAATAAATAAAAGGCATCCAAATTAGAAAGGAAGAAGTAAAATTGTCTCTGTTTGCAGATGACATGATTTTATATATAGAAAAGCCTAAAGACTCCACCAAAAATCTGGTAGAATTAATCAGTAAATTCAATAGAGGATAGTATATAAAATCAACATACAAAAATTAGTAGCATTTCTGTACACTAACAAACTATCCAAAAATGAAATCAAGAAAACAATTCCAATTGTTTATTTCAATTTACAGTAGGATCAAATTAATTAATTCATTAAATACTTTGAAAAATATTTAACCAAGGAGGTGAAAGATCAGTACTTTGAAAACTATAGAATACTGATGAAAGAAATTGAAGATGACACAAACAAATGGAAAAAGATCCTGTATTCATGAGTTGGAAGAATTAATATTGTTAAAATTTCCATACTAACCAAAACAATCTATGGAATCAATGCAATCCCCATTAAAATTTCAATGACATTTTTCACAAAAATAGAAAAAACAACATTAAAATTCATATGGAATAACAAAAGATCCTGAATAGCAAGAACAATTTTGAGTGAAAAGAAAAAAGCTGGAGTCATCACATTTTCTGATTTCAAAATATACTGCAAAGCTATAGTGACCAAAATAACATGGTACTGGCATAAAAACACACATACAGACTGATGAAACAGAATACAGAGACCAGAAATAAATTCATGATTTATAGTCAATTGTTCTTTGACAAGGGTGCTAAGAACACACAGTGGAAAAAAGGACTTTTTTTAATGAATGGTGTCAAGAAAAGTGGATATCCATATGCAGAAGAATGAAATTGGACCTTTATCTCACACTGTCTATAAAAATCAACTCAAAACAGATTAAAGACAAACATAAGACCTGAAACTGTAAAATTACTAGAATAAAACATAAGGGGAAAGCTTCTTGACATTAGCCTGGGTAATGATTTTGGGGATATGACCCCAAAAGTAGAGGCAACAACAACTAAACGGACAGATGAAATTCCATCAAACTAAAAACCTTCGGCACAGCAGTTTCTTTCAGTATAGCACCAGAAGTACCCTGCAGAGCAAAGGAAGCAATTAAAAGAATGAAGAAACAACGTATAGAATAGGGGAAAATATTTGCAAACCCATACATCTGATAAGGGGGTTAATATACAAAAATACAAGGAATTCAATCAACTCAATAACAATAATACAAATAACCCAACTAAAAAATGGGCAAAGCATCTGAAGAGATGTTTCTTGAAAGAAGATATACAAAAGACCAACAGGTATATGAAAAAATTCTCAACATTCTTAATCATTAGGAGAATACGATTTTAAGCCACAATGGGGTGGGCAGCCCCTACCATCCAGCAGAAGGCAGGAGTATGCACGGAGTCCTAAGGAGGAGCTGTGGGCAGCATCCCACACCTGGCAAAAGACAAATACAAACAGGGTTTTGGCAGGAGGCATGGGCAGCACCCACTGCCTGGCAGAAAGCAGGAGCATGCCCAAAACACCAATTCCGCATGGGTGGCCACAACCACCACAAAAGTGGCTTGACACCACCGTATCAGCCACAGCCATCATGCAGGCATCCCAGAGCTGTTTGACTGCATTGACACAATGAGAGTCACTAGCAGAGAACAGAAAAGGAGGATAAAGTCTCTCTACTCAAAGTCTACTCCAGAGTATTAGAAGAAGTGACTGCTCTAGCAGATGACCAAATGTCAACACAGAGATATGAGAAATATAAAAATCCGAGAAAATATTGGACACAATCAAAAGAGTATACTAATTCTCACATACAAGACCCTATAGAGCAGGAAACCCTTGAAATGACTGAAAAGAAATTCCAAGAAGCAATCTTAAAGAAACTCACTGAGATGGGAGAAGACTCAGATAGACAACATAATGAAATGAGGAAAAAAAGTCCAGGATATAAATGAGGAAATTTACAAAGAGATTAATACCTTTTTAAAAAATAACAGAACTCATAGAAATGAAAGATTCATGCAATGAGATGAAAAACACAACTGGTAACTTAAGCAACTTGCTAGAACAAGCAGAAGACAGAATTTCTGATCTGGAAAATAGTCTTTTCAAAATAACCCAGGCAGATTAAAAAAAAGAAAAAGTAAATAAGAATTTTTAAAAATTAATAAAATCTAAGAGAGCTAGCAGACAACTTTAAGTGCACAAACATTTGAATCATAGGTGTCCCAGAAGGGGAGGAGAAAGGAAAAGACATGGAAAATCTATCCAATAAAATAATAATGGAAAACATCCCAGATATAGGGATAGGGAGAGACATGGACCTTCAGATCCAGGAGTCTCAAAGATCCCCAAAAAGATTCAACTCAAAAAGATCCTCTCCAAGACAGATTATAGTCAAACAGGTAAAGCTCAAAGACAAAGAGAGAATCTTAAAAGAAGCAAGATGAAAGTGTCAGGTCACCTATAAGGGAGCCCCTAGCAGACTAACAGCAGGCTTCAGGCTTCTTAACAGAAACTCTACAGGCCAGAAGAAAATGGGATGATATATTCAAAATACTAAAA